>NW_027671282.1:0-28834 GCF_964165515.1 Mesoplodon bidens
AAAGGAACCTCCATACTGTTCTCCATAGTGACTGTATCAATTTACATTCCCACCAATAGCGGAAGAGGGTTCCTTTTGTCCACACCCTCCCCAGAATTTGTTGTTTGTAGATTATCTGATGATGCCGATTCTAACAGGTGTGAGGTCTTACCTCATTGTAGTTTTGATTTGCATTTCTCTAATAATTAGTGATGTTGAGCAGCTTTTCATGTGCGTCTTGGCCATCTCTGTGTCTTCTTTGAAGAAACGTCTATTTAGATCTTCTGCCCATTTTTGTATTGGGTTGTTTGTTTTATTAATATTAAGCTGCATGAGCTGTTTATATATATTGGAGTTTAAACCTTTGTCCATTGATTCGTTTGTGAACGTTTTCGCCCATTCTGAGGGTTGCCTTTTTCCATTGCCGTTTTTTTAACAAAGAAAGAAAGAAAGCAAAAGAAGCAGAACACTAATGTGCGTGAAATATGCCTCTTGAAACTGTCATTTTGAAATATGGACGTCTTTTGAATTTTTTGGTCGATATATGACCCCAGGATTTGTTTTCAGGAAGGTGTCATTTACAGGCCTGTAATGATTTGGAATATCCACTGACCATTAGCGCTGGGATTAAAGCTGCTGTTGTGTGAAACGGCCACAAGGTGGCAGCAGTTCTCCCTTACCAAACCTGGTTACTAAGGCAGCAGAGCCTCAATGGAAGTCGTGTTCTACATTGGAAAGTAGAACGGAATGTGCCAGGAGAAAGCCCCTCAAGTTTGTCTCACTACTTCTTCTTCGTGTTTTTAATTTAATTTTTTTATTTTTTATTACAGCAAGTTTGAGTACAACGTTTAGCTTGTTGTAGGTGTGCAAGAGGTGGTTCTTTTACACATATACATATGTCTGTTCTTCCTGGGATCCTTTTCCCATGTACGTTATGAAAGAATGTTGAGTAGTCTTCTCTTGGTACTCCGTAGGTCTTTGGTGATTATATACGTCTACTGTGTTTGTATATGTCTGTTAACCCCAATATCGTAATGAATTCAATCCTCACACCTTTCCTTTGGTGAACCATAAGTTTGTTTAATGAATCTGTGATTGCCCTTCTCCGTGGAAATATCTGCCCTGGTATCAATTTATAGGTAACACCTATAAGTGATATGATATGATATGTGTCTTTCACTTTCTGACTTACTCCAAGTCACGTGATTACCTCTAGACTCATCTACGGTGCTGCAAATGGCATTGTGTCCTTTTTTCCCTTGGCGAATATTCTGTCTTAGCGAGGTCCATTTTCTGCAATGTGATTCCCTGAGGGCTGAGGATTAGCTGACCTGGGCAGCCTGACCCTGCCGGCAAGCCCTCCCCAGGTGTGCCTGGGTTGAGGTCAATATAAACAGCACTCCAGGCAGCAATAGCCCCTGCAGCTGTGCCTGACTCCATATTCTCTGCCCCGTCAGCAGTCTCGGGGCTGTGCTGGTGGGAGGGTGTGAGGGTCCACGGCTTTGTGGGCGGCCCGGTGTGAGTGGGGCTCTGCTGGACTTTCTGCAGGAGTTGCCAGGCTGCCACCTGTAAAGAAGACGATGTGTCACCCATAACTTCCACTGGAATATCTCTCCGGGCTGAGGTGAGGAAGGAAAAAAAGGAGTGGGGGCCGGGACAGGAGGGGTATCTCAGGCAGGGCAATGGAAAGCTTCCAGAAGAGCGCCCGTGGCGTGGACCATCCTGGCTGACCTGCAGGCACCAAGTTGGCCTGCGTGCTGTCGCTGGTGTGGATCCACGGCCCTTCCTCTAGGCTTTCAAGCCCTTGTACATATTCAGGTGTTTCACCTGGGAAGGGTGGGAACAGTTCAGCAGCAGCTGGCCTGGGGCTCAGCTCACGTTTACTCACAGAGGCCTCGGCACGGTCCCACAGTTTTGCAATAAGGACGCTCCTTGCGTGTGTGGGCGGGGCTGCTGGCTGTATGGGGGATGATTCCCCACCTCTGACCAATTTCAGAATTGTTTACCACTGGAGCAAGTGCCTTGGTTGTGTTTCCCTCTGTATAACTGTTAGGTTCAGCTTTTTTTTTTCTTTTTTGGTTCAAGTTAGATTTTATTCCCCTTTTATGTATTTATGGATATAAGCATGGAAATAATTCATTCTTATAAACACATCAGTGTGAATGGAAGAACCTTTTACCTGTTTTATTTTTACATTTTATTTTTAAAAATTTTGAAATTTAATTTTATTTATTTTTTTATACAGTAGGTTATTATTAGTTATCTATTTTATGCATAGACATGTATACAGGTCAATCCCAATCTCCCAACTCATCCCACCACCACCAACCCATGGCTTCCCCAACTTTGTGTCCATACGTTTGTTCTCTACATCTGTGTCTCTATTTCTGCCCTGAAAACCAGTTCATCTGTACCATTTTTCTAGGTTCCACATATAGGCATTAATATACAATATTTGTTTTTCTCTTTCTGACTTACTTCACTCTGTATGACAGTCTCTAGATACATTAACTTCTCTACAAATGACCCAGTTTCATTCCTTTTTATGGCTGAGGAATATTCCATTTTATATATGTACCACATCTTTATCCATTCGTCTGTCTGTGGCCATTTAGGTTGCTTCCATTACCTGGCTATTGTAAATAGTGCTGCAATGAACATTGTGGTGAATGTGTCTCTGTGATTTATGGTTTTCCCTGGGTAAATGCCCAGAAGTGGGATTGCTGGATCCTATGGTAATTCTCTTTTTAGTTTTTTAAAGGAACCTCCATACTGTTCTCCATAGTGACTGTATCAATTTACATTCCCACCAATAGCGGAAGAGGGTTCCTTTTGTCCACACCCTCCCCAGAATTTGTTGTTTGTAGATTATCTGATGATGCCGATTCTAACAGGTGTGAGGTCTTACCTCATTGTAGTTTTGATTTGCATTTCTCTAATAATTAGTGATGTTGAGCAGCTTTTCATGTGCGTCTTGGCCATCTCTGTGTCTTCTTTGAAGAAACGTCTATTTAGATCTTCTGCCCATTTTTGTATTGGGTTGTTTGCTTTATTAATTTTATGCTGCATGAGCTGTTTATATATATTGGAGTTTAAACCTTTGTCCATTGATTCGTTTGTGAACGTTTTCGCCCATTCTGAGGGTTGCCTTTTTCCATTGCCGTTTTTTTAACAAAGAAAGAAAGAAAGCAAAAGAAGCAGAACACTAATGTGCGTGAAATATGCCTCTTGAAACTGTCGTTTTGAAATATGGACGTCTTTTGAATTTTTTGGTCGATATATGACCCCAGGATTTGTTTTCAGGAAGGTGTCATTTACAGGCCTGTAATGATTTGGAATATCCACTGACCATTTCGCTGGGATTAAAGCTGCTGTTGTGTGAAACGGCCACAAGGTGGCAGCAGTTCTCCCTTACCAAACCTGGTTACTAAGGCAGCAGAGCCTCAATGGAAGTCGTGTTCTACATTGGAAAGTAGAACGGAATGTGCCAGGAGAAAGCCCCTCAAGTTTGTCTCACTACTACTTCTTCGTGTTTTTAATTTAATTTTTTTATTTTTTATTACAGCAAGTTTGAGTACAACGTTTAGCTTGTTGTAGGTGTGCAAGAGGTGGTTCTTTTACACATATACATATGTCTGTTCTTCCTGGGATCCTTTTCCCATGTACGTTATGAAAGAATGTTGAGTAGTCTTCTCTTGGTACTCCGTAGGTCTTTGGTGATTATATACGTCTACTGTGTTTGTATATGTCTGTTAACCCCAATATTGTAATGAATTCAATCCTCACACCTTTCCTTTGGTGAACCATAAGTTTGTTTAATGAATCTGTGATTGCCCTTCTCCGTGGAAATATCTGCCCTGGTATCAATTTATAGGTAACACCTATAAGTGATATGATATGATATGTGGCTTTCACTTTCTGACTTACTCCAAGTCACGTGATTACCTCTAGACTCATCTATGGTGCTGCAAATGGCATTGTGTCCTTTTTTCCCTTGGCGAATATTCTGTCTTAGCGAGGTCCATTTTCTGCAATGTGATTCCCTGAGGGCTGAGGATTAGCTGACCTGGGCAGCCTGACCCTGCCGGCAAGCCCTCCCCAGGTGTGCCTGGGTTGAGGTCAATATAAACAGCACTCCAGGCAGCAATAGCCCCTGCAGCTGTGCCTGACTCCATATTCTCTGCCCCGTCAGCAGTCTCGGGGCTGTGCTGGTGGGAGGGTGTGAGGGTCCACGGCTTTGTGGGCGGCCCGGTGTGAGTGGGGCTCTGCTGGACTTTCTGCAGGAGTTGCCAGGCTGCCACCTGTAAAGAAGACGATGTGTCACCCATAACTTCCACTGGAATATCTCTCCGGGCTGAGGTGAGGAAGGAAAAAAAGGAGTGGGGGCCGGGACAGGAGGGGTATCTCAGGCAGGGCAATGGAAAGCTTCCAGAAGAGCGCCCGTGGCCTGGACCATCCTGGCTGACCTGCAGGCACCAAGTTGGCCTGCGTGCTGTCGCTGGTGTGGATCCACGGCCCTTCCTCTAGGCTTTCAAGCCCTTGTACATATTCAGGTGTTTCACCTGGGAAGGGTGGGAACAGTTCAGCAGCAGCTGGCCTGGGGCTCAGCTCACGTTTACTCACAGAGGCCTCGGCACGGTCCCACAGTTTTGCAATAAGGACGCTCCTTGCGTGTGTGGGCGGGGCTGCTGGCTGTATGGGGGATGATTCCCCACCTCTGACCAATTTCAGAATTGTTTACCACTGGAGCAAGTGCCTTGGTTGTGTTTCCCTCTGTATAACTGTTAGGTTCAGCATTTTTTTTTCTTTTTTGGTTCAAGTTAGATTTTATTCCCCTTTTATGTATTTATGGATATAAGCATGGAAATAATTCATTCTTATAAATACATCAGTGTGAATGGAAGAAACTTTTTCCTGTTTTATTTTTACATTTTATTTTTAAAAATTTTGAAATTTAATTTTATTTATTTTTTTCTACAGTAGGTTATTATTAGTTATCTATTTTATGCATAGACATGTATACAGGTCAATCCCAAACTCCCAACTCATCCCACCACCACCAACCCATGGCTTCCCCAACTTTGTGTCCATACGTTTGTTCTCTACATCTGTGTCTCTATTTCTGCCCTGAAAACCAGTTCATCTGTACCATTTTTCTAGGTTCCACATATAGGCATTAATATACAATATTTGTTTTTCTCTTTCTGACTTACTTCACTCTGTATGACAGTCTCTAGATACATTAACTTCTCTACAAATGACCCAGTTTCATTCCTTTTTATGGCTGAGGAATATTCCATTTTATATATGTACCACATCTTTATCCATTCGTCTGTCTGTGGCCATTTAGGTTGCTTCCATTACCTGGCTATTGTAAATAGTGCTGCAATGAACATTGTGGTGAATGTGTCTCTGTGATTTATGGTTTTCCCTGGGTAAATGCCCAGAAGTGGGATTGCTGGATCCTATGGTAATTCTCTTTTTAGTTTTTTAAAGGAACCTCCATACTGTTCTCCATAGTGACTGTATCAATTTACATTCCCACCAATAGCGGAAGAGGGTTCCTTTTGTCCACACCCTCCCCAGAATTTGTTGTTTGTAGATTATCTGATGATGCCGATTCTAACAGGTGTGAGGTCTTACCTCATTGTAGTTTTGATTTGCATTTCTCTAATAATTAGTGATGTTGAGCAGCTTTTCATGTGCGTCTTGGCCATCTCTGTGTCTTCTTTGAAGAAACGTCTATTTAGATCTTCTGCCCATTTTTGTATTGGGTTGTTTGTTTTATTAATATTAAGCTGCATGAGCTGTTTATATATATTGGAGTTTAAACCTTTGTCCATTGATTCGTTTGTGAACGTTTTCGCCCATTCTGAGGGTTGCCTTTTTCCATTGCCGTTTTTTTAACAAAGAAAGAAAGAAAGCAAAAGAAGCAGAACACTAATGTGCGTGAAATATGCCTCTTGAAACTGTCGTTTTGAAATATGGACGTCTTTTGAATTTTTTGGTCGATATATGACCCCAGGATTTGTTTTCAGGAAGGTGTCATTTACAGGCCTGTAATGATTTGGAATATCCACTGACCATTTCGCTGGGATTAAAGCTGCTGTTGTGTGAAACGGCCACAAGGTGGCAGCAGTTCTCCCTTACCAAACCTGGTTACTAAGGCAGCAGAGCCTCAATGGAAGTCGTGTTCTACATTGGAAAGTAGAACGGAATGTGCCAGGAGAAAGCCCCTCAAGTTTGTCTCACTACTTCTTCTTCGTGTTTTTAATTTAATTTTTTTATTTTTTATTACAGCAAGTTTGAGTACAACGTTTAGCTTGTTGTAGGTGTGCAAGAGGTGGTTCTTTTACACATATACATATGTCTGTTCTTCCTGGGATCCTTTTCCCATGAACGTTATGACAGAATGTTGAGTAGTCTTCTCTTGGTACTCCGTAGGTCTTTGGTGATTATATACGTCTACTGTGTTTGTATATGTCTGTTAACCCCAATATCGTAATGAATTCAATCCTCACACCTTTCCTTTGGTGAACCATAAGTTTGTTTAATGAATCTGTGATTGCCCTTCTCCGTGGAAATATCTGCCCTGGTATCAATTAATAGGTAACACCTATAAGTGATATGATATGATATGTGTCTTTCACTTTCTGACTTACTCCAAGTCACGTGATTACCTCTAGACTCATCTACGGTGCTGCAAATGGCATTGTGTCCTTTTTTCCCTTGGCGAATATTCTGTCTTAGCGAGGTCCATTTTCTGCAATGTGATTCCCTGAGGACTGAGGATTAGCTGACCTGGGCAGCCTGACCCTGCCGGCAAGCCTTCCCCAGGTGTGCCTGGGTTGAGGTCAATATAAACAGCACTCCAGGCAGCAATAGCCCCTGCAGCTGTGCCTGACTCCATATTCTCTGCCCAGTCAGCAGTCTCGGGGCTGTGCTGGTGGGAGGGTGTGAGGGTCCACGGCTTTGTGGGCGGCCCGGTGTGAGTGGGGCTCTGCTGGACTTTCTGCAGGAGTTGCCAGGCTGCCACCTGTAAAGAAGAAGATGTGTCACCCATAACTTCCACTGGAATATCTCTCCGGGCTGAGGTGAGGAAGGAAAAAAAGGAGTGTGGGCCGGGACAGGAGGGGTATCTCAGGCAGGGCAATGGAAAGCTTCCAGAAGAGCGCCCGTGGCCTGGACCATTCTGGCTGACCTGCAGGCACCAAGTTGGCCTGCGTGCTGTCGCTGGTGTGGATCCACGGCCCTTCCTCTAGGCTTTCAAGCCCTTGTACATATTCAGGTGTTTCACCTGGGAAGGGTGGGAACAGTTCAGCAGCAGCTGGCCTGGGGCTCAGCTCACGTTTACTCACAGAGGCCTCGGCACGTTCCCACAGCTTTGCAATAAGGACGCTCGTTGCGTGGGCGGGCGGGGCTGCTGGCTGTATGGGGGATGATTCCCCACCTCTGACCAATTTCAGAATTGTTTACCACTGGAGCAAGTGCCTTGGTTGTGTTTCCCTCTGTATAACTGTTAGGTTCAGCTTTTTTTATTCTTTTTTGGTTCAAGTTAGATTTTATTCCCCTTTTTTGTATTTATGGATATAAGCATGGAAATAATTCATTCTTATAAATACATCAGTGTGAATGGAAGAACTTTTTTTCTGTTTTATTTTTACATTTTATTTTTAAAAATTTTGAAATTTAATTTTATTTATTTTTTTATACAGTAGGTTATTATTAGTTATCTATTTTATGCATAGACATGTATACAGGTCAATCCCAATCTCCCAACTCATCCCACCACCACCACCCCATGGCTTCCCCCGCTTTGTGTCCATACGTTTGTTCTCTACCTCTGTGTCTCTATTTCTGCCCTGAAAACCAGTTCATCTGTACCATTTTTCTAGGTTCCACATATAGGCATTAATATACAATATTTGTTTTTCTCTTTCTGACTTACTTCACTCTGTATGACAGTCTCTAGATCCATCAACTTCTCTACAAATGACCCAGTTTCATTCCTTTTTATGGCTGAGTAATATTCCATTTTATATATGTACCACATCTTTATCCATTCGTCTGTCTGTGGGCATTTAGGTTGCTTCCATTACCTGGCTATTGTAAATAGTGCTGCAATGAACATTGTGGTGAATGTGTCTCTGTGATTTATGGTTTTCTCTGGGTATATGCCCAGAAGTGGGATTGCTGGATCCTATGGTAATTCTCTTTTTAGTTTTTTAAAGGAACCTCCATAGTCTTCTCCATAGTGACTGTATCAATTTACATTCCCACCAATAGCGGAAGAGGGATCCTTTTGTCCACACCCTCCCCAGAATTTGTTGTTTGTAGATTATCTGATGATGCCGATTCTAACAGGTGTGAGGTCTTACCTCATTGTAGTTTTGATTTGCATTTCTCTAATAATTAGTGATGTTGAGCAGCTTTTCATGTGCGTCTTGGCCATCTCTGTGTCTTCTTTGAAGAAACGTCTATTTAGATCTTCTGCCCATTTTTGTATTGGGTTGTTTGTTTTATTAATATTAAGCTGCATGAGCTGTTTATATATATTGGAGTTTAAACCTTTGTCCTTTGATTCGTTTGTGAACGTTTTCGCCCATTCTGAGGGTTGCCTTTTTCCATTCCCGTTTTTTTAACAAAGAAAGAAAGAAAGCAAAAGAAGCAGAACACTAATGTGCGTGAAATATGCCTCTTGAAACTGTCGTTTTGAAATATGGACGTCTTTTGAATTTTTTGTTCGATATATGACCCCAGGATTTGTTTTCAGGGCAGGTGTCATTTACAGGCCTGTAATGATTTGGAATATCCACTGACCATTAGCGCTGGGATTAAAGCTGCTGTTGTGTGAAACGGCCACAAGGTGGCAGCAGTTCTCCCTTACCAAATCTGGTTACTAGGGCAGCAGAGCCTCAATGGAAGTCGCCTTCTAGATTGGAATGTAGAACGGAATGTGCCAGGAGAAAGACCCTCAAGTTTGTCTCACTACTTCTTGTTCGTGTTTTTAATTTAATTTTTTATTTTTTATTACAGCAAGTTTGAGTACAACGTTTAGCTTGTTGTAGGTGTGCAAGAGGTGGTTCTTTTACACATATACATATGTCTGTTCTTCCTGGGATCCTTTTCCCATGAACGTTATGACAGAATGTTGAGTAGTCTTCTCTTGGTACTCCGTAAGTCTTTGGTGATTATATACGTCTACTGTGTTTGTATATGTCTGTTAACCCCAATATCGTAATGAATTCAATCCTCACACCTTTCCTTTGGTGAACCATAAGTTTGTTTAATGAATCTGTGATTGCCCTTCTCCGTGGAAATATCTGCCCTGGTATCAATTTATAGGTAACACCTATAAGTGATATGATATGATATGTGTCTTTCACTTTCTGACTTACTCCAAGTCACGTGATTACCTCTAGACTCATCTACGGTGCTGCAAATGGCATTGTGTCCTTTTTTCCCTTGGCGAATATTCTGTCTTAGAGAGGTCCATTTTCTGCAATGTGATTCCCTGAGGGCTGAGGATTAGCTGACCTGGGCAGCCTGACCCTGCCGGCAAGCCCTCCCCAGGTGTGCCTGGGTTGAGGTCAATATAAACAGCACTCCAGGCAGCAATAGCCCCTGCAGCTGTGCCTGACTCCATATTCTCTGCCCCGTCAGCAGTCTCGGGGCTGTGCTGGTGGGAGGGTGTGAGGGTCCACGGCTTTGTGGGCGGCCCGGTGTGAGTGGGGCTCTGCTGGACTTTCTGCAGGAGTTGCCAGGCTGCCACCTGTAAAGAAGACGATGTGTCACCCATAACTTCCACTGGAATATCTCTTCGGGTTGAGGTGAGGAAGGAAAAAAAGGAGTGGGGGCCGGGACAGGAGGGGTATCTCAGGCAGGGCAATGGAAAGCTTCCAGAAGAGCGCCCGTGGCCTGGACCATCCTGGCTGACCTGCAGGCACAAAGTTGGCCTGCGTGCTGTCGCTGGTGTGGCTCCACGGCCCTTCCTCTAGGCTTTCAAGCCCTTGTACATATTCAGGTGTTTCACCTGGGAAGGGTGGGAACAGTTCAGCAGCAGCTGGCCTGGGGCTCAGCTCACGTTTACTCACAGAGGCCTCGGCACGTTCCCACAGCTTTGCAATAAGGACGCTCCTTGCGTGGGTGGGCGGGGCTGCTGGCTGTATGGGGGATGATTCCCCACCTCTGACCAATTTCAGAATTGTTTACCACTGGAGCAAGTGCCTTGGTTGTGTTTCCCTCTGTATAACTGTTAGGTTCAGCTTTTTTTTTTCTTTTTTGGTTCAAGTTAGATTTTATTCCCCTTTTATGTATTTATGGATATAAGCATGGAAATAATTCATTCTTATAAATACATCAGTGTGAATGGAAGAACTTTTTTTCTGTTTTATTTTTACATTTTATTTTTAAAAATTTTGAAATTTAATTTTATTTATTTTTTTATACAGTAGGTTATTATTAGTTATCTATTTTATGCATAGACATGTATACAGGTGAATCCCAATCTCCCAACTCATCCCACCACCACCACCCCATGGCTTCCCCCGCTTTGTGTCCATACGTTTGTTCTCTACCTCTGTGTCTCTATTTCTGCCCTGAAAACCAGTTCATCTGTACCATTTTTCTAGGTTCCACATATAGGCATTAATATACAATATTTGTTTTTCTCTTTCTGACTTACTTCACTCTGTATGACAGTCTCTAGATCCATCAACTTCTCTACAAATGACCCAGTTTCATTCCTTTTTATGGCTGAGTAATATTCCATTTTATATATGTACCACATCTTTATCCATTCGTCTGTCTGTGGCCATTTAGGTTGCTTCCATTACCTGGCTATTGTAAATAGTGCTGCAATGAACATTGTGGTGAATGTGTCTCTGTGATTTATGGTTTTCCCTGGGTAAATGCCCAGAAGTGGGATTGCTGGATCCTATGGTAATTCTCTTTTTAGTTTTTTAAAGGAACCTCCATACTGTTCTCCATAGTGACTGTATCAATTTACATTCCCACCAATAGCGGAAGAGGGTTCCTTTTGTCCACACCCTCCCCAGAATTTGTTGTTTGTAGATTATCTGATGATGCCGATTCTAACAGGTGTGAGGTCTTACCTCATTGTAGTTTTGATTTGCATTTCTCTAATAATTAGTGATGTTGAGTAGCTTTTCATGTGCGTCTTGGCCATCTCTGTGTCTTCTTTGAAGAAACGTCTATTTAGATCTTCTGCCCATTTTTGTATTGGGTTGTTTGTTTTATTAATATTAAGCTGCATGAGCTGTTTATATATATTGGAGTTTAAACCTTTGTCCATTGATTCGTTTGTGAACGTTTTCGCCCATTCTGAGGGTTGCCTTTTTCCATTGCCATTTTTTTAACAAAGAAAGAAAGAAAGCAAAGAAGCAGAACACTAATGTGCGTGAAATATGCCTCTTGAAACTGTCGTTTTGAAATATGGACGTCTTTAATTTTTTGGTCGATATATGACCCCAGGATTTGTTTTCAGGGCAGGTGTCATTTACAGGCCTGTAATGATTTGGAATATCCACTGACCATTAGCGCTGGGATTAAAGCTGCTGTTGTGTGAAACGGCCACAAGGTGGCAGCAGTTCTCCCTTACCAAATCTGGTTACTAGGGCAGCAGGGCCTCAATGGAAGTCGCCTTCTAGATTGGAATGTAGAACGGAATGTGCCAGGAGAAAGACCCTCAAGTTTGTCTCACTACTTCTTCTTCGTGTTTTTAATTTAATTTTTTATTTTTTATTACAGCAAGTTTGAGTACAACGTTTAGCTTGTTGTAGGTGTGCAAGAGGTGGTTCTTTTACACATATACATATGTCTGTTCATCCTGGGATCCTTTTCCCATGAACGTTATGACAGAATGTTGAGTAGTCTTCTCTTGGTACTCCGTAGGTCTTTGGTGATTATATACGTCTACTGTGTTTGTATATGTCTGTTAACCCCAATATCGTAATGAATTCAATCCTCACACCTTTCCTTTGGTGAACCATAAGTTTGTTTAATGAATCTGTGATTGCCCTTCTCCGTGGAAATATCTGCCCTGGTATCAATTTATAGGTAACACCTATAAGTGATATGATATGATATGTGTCTTTCACTTTCTGACTTACTCCAAGTCACGTGATTACCTCTAGACTCATCTACGGTGCTGCAAATGGCATTGTGTCCTTTTTTCCCTTGGTGAATATTCTGTCTTAGCGAGGTCCATTTTCTGCAATGTGATTCCCTGAGGGCTGAGGATTAGCTGACCTGGGCAGCCTGACCCTGCCGGCAAGCCCTCCCCAGGTGTGCCTGGGTTGAGGTCAATATAAACAGCACTCCAGGCAGCAATAGCCCCTGCAGCTGTGCCTGACTCCATATTCTCTGCCCCGTCAGCAGTCTCGGGGCTGTGCTGGTGGGAGGGTGTGAGGGTCCACGGCTTTGTGGGCAGCCCGGTGTGAGTGGGGCTCTGCTGGACTTTCTGCAGGAGTTGCCAGGCTGCCACCTGTAAAGAAGACGATGTGTCACCCATAACTTCCACTGGAATATCTCTCCGGCCTGAGGTGAGGAAGGAAAAAAAGGAGTGTGGGCCGGGACAGGATGGGTATCTCAGGCAGGGCAATGGAAAGCTTCCAGAAGAGCGCCCGTGGCCTGGACCATCCTGGCTGACCTGCAGGCACCAAGTTGGCCTGCGTGCTGTCGCTGGTGTGGCTCCACGGCCCTTCCTCTAGGCTTTCAAGCCCTTGTACATATTCAGGTGTTTCACCTGGGAAGGGTGGGAACAGTTCAGCAGCAGCTGGCCTGGGGCTCAGCTCACGTTTACTCACAGAGGCCTCGGCACGGTCCCACAGTTTTGCAATAAGGACGCTCCTTGCGTGTGTGGGCGGGGCTGCTGGCTGTATGGGGGATGATTCCCCACCTCTGACCAATTTCAGAATTGTTTACCACTGGAGCAAGTGCCTTGGTTGTGTTTCCCTCTGTATAACTGTTAGGTTCAGCTTTTTTTTTTTTTCTTTTTTGGTTCAAGTTAGATTTTATTCCCCTTTTATGTATTTATGGATATAAGCATGGAAATAATTCATTCTTATAAATACATCAGTGTGAATGGAAGAACCTTTTACCTGTTTTATTTTTACATTTTATTTTTAAAAATTTTGAAATTTAATTTAATTTATTTTTTTATACAGTAGGTTATTATTAGTTATCTATTTTATGCATAGACATGTATACAGGTCAATCCCAATCTCCCAACTCATCCCACCACCACCAACCCATGGCTTCCCCAACTTTGTGTCCATACGTTTGTTCTCTACATCTGTGTCTCTATTTCTGCCCTGAAAACCAGTTCATCTGTACCATTTTTCTAGGTTCCACATATAGGCATTAATATACAATATTTGTTTTTCTCTTTCTGACTTACTTCACTCTGTATGACAGTCTCTAGATACATTAACTTCTCTACAAATGACCCAGTTTCATTCCTTTTTATGGCTGAGGAATATTCCATTTTATATATGTACCACATCTTTATCCATTCGTCTGTCTGTGGCCATTTAGGTTGCTTCCATTACCTGGCTATTGTAAATAGTGCTGCAATGAACATTGTGGTGAATGTGTCTCTGTGATTTATGGTTTTCCCTGGGTAAATGCCCAGAAGTGGGATTGCTGGATCCTATGGTAATTCTCTTTTTAGTTTTTTAAAGGAACCTCCATACTGTTCTCCATAGTGACTGTATCAATTTACATTCCCACCAATAGCGGAAGAGGGTTCCTTTTGTCCACACCCTCCCCAGAATTTGTTGTTTGTAGATTATCTGATGATGCCGATTCTAACAGGTGTGAGGTCTTACCTCATTGTAGTTTTGATTTGCATTTCTCTAATAATTAGTGATGTTGAGCAGCTTTTCATGTGCGTCTTGGCCATCTCTGTGTCTTCTTTGAAGAAACGTCTATTTAGATCTTCTGCCCATTTTTGTATTGGGTTGTTTGTTTTATTAATATTAAGCTGCATGAGTTGTTTATATATATTGGAGTTTAAACCTTTGTCCATTGATTCGTTTGTGAACGTTTTCGCCCATTCTGAGGGTTGCCTTTTTCCATTGCCGTTTTTTTAACAAAGAAAGAAAGAAAGCAAAAGAAGCAGAACACTAATGTGCGTGAAATATGCCTCTTGAAACTGTCATTTTGAAATATGGACGTCTTTTGAATATTTTGGTCGATATATGACCCCAGGATTTGTTTTCAGGAAGGTGTCATTTACAGGCCTGTAATGATTTGGAATATCCACTGACCATTTCGCTGGGATTAAAGCTGCTGTTGTGTGAAACGGCCACAAGGTGGCAGCAGTTCTCCCTTACCAAACCTGGTTACTAAGGCAGCAGAGCCTCAATGGAAGTCGTGTTCTACATTGGAAAGTAGAACGGAATGTGCCAGGAGAAAGCCCCTCAAGTTTGTCTCACTACTTCTTCTTCGTGTTTTTAATTTAATTTTTTTATTTTTTATTACAGCAAGTTTGAGTACAACGTTTAGCTTGTTGTAGGTGTGCAAGAGGTGGTTCTTTTACACATATACATATGTCTGTTCATCCTGGGATCCTTTTCCCATGTACGTTATGAAAGAATGTTGAGTAGTCTTCTCTTGGTACTCCGTAGGTCTTTGGTGATTATATACGTCTACTCTGTTTGTATATGTCTGTTAACCCCAATATCGTAATGAATTCAATCCTCACACCTTTCCTTTGGTGAACCATAAGTTTGTTTAATGAATCTGTGATTGCCCTTCTCCGTGGAAATATCTGCCCTGGTATCAATTTATAGGTAACACCTATAAGTGATATGATATAATATGTGTCTTTCACTTTCTGACTTACTCCAAGTCACGTGATTACCTCTAGACTCATCTACGGTTCTGCAAATGGCATTGTGTCCTTTTTTCCCTTGGCGAATATTCTGTCTTAGCGAGGTCCATTTTCTGCAATGTGATTCCCTGAGGGCTGAGGATTAGCTGACCTGGGCAGCCTGACCCTGCCGGCAAGCCCTCCCCAGGTGTGCCTGGGTTGAGGTCAATATAAACAGCACTCCAGGCAGCAATAGCCCCTGCAGCTGTGCCTGACTCCATATTCTCTGCCCCGTCGTCAGCAGTCTCGGGGCTGTGCTGGTGGGAGGGTGTGAGGGTCCACGGCTTTGTGGGCGGCCCGGTGTGAGTGGGGCTCTGCTGGACTTTCTGCAGGAGTTGCCAGGCTGCCACCTGTAAAGAAGACGATGTGTCACCCATAACTTCCACTGGAATATCTCTCCAGGCTGAGGTGAGGAAGGAGAAAAAGGAGTGGGGGCCGGGACAGGAGGGGTATCTCAGGCAGGGCAATGGAAAGCTTCCAGAAGAGCGCCCGTGGCCTGGACCATCCTGGCTGACCTGCAGGCACCAAGTTGGCCTGCGTGCTGTCGCTGGTGTGGCTCCACGGCCCTTCCTCTAGGCTTTCAAGCCCTTGTACATATTCAGGTGTTTCACCTGGGAAGGGTGGGAACAGTTCAGCAGCAGCTGGCCTGGGGCTCAGCTCACGTTTACTCACAGAGGCCTCGGCACGGTCCCACAGTTTTGCAATAAGGACGCTCCTTGCGTGGGCGGGCGGGGCTGCTGGCTGTATGGGGGATGATTCCCTACTTCTGACCAATTTCAGAATTGTTTACCACTGGAGCAAGTGCCTTGGTTGTGTTTCCCTCTGTATAACTGTTAGGTTCAGCTTTTTTTTTCTTTTTTGTTTCAAGTTAGATTTTATTCCTCTTTTATGTATTTATGGATATAAGCATGGAAATAATTCATTCTTATAAATACATCAGTGTGAATGGAAGAACCTTTTTTCTGTCTTATTTTTACATTTTATTTTTAAAAATTTTGAAATTTAATTTAATTTATTTTTTATACAGTAGGTTATTATTAGTTATCTATTTTATGCATAGACATGTATACAGGTCAATCCCAATCTCCCAACTCATCCCACCACCACCAACCCATGGCTTCCCCAACTTTGTGTCCATACGTTTGTTCTCTACATCTGTGTCTCTATTTCTGCCCTGAAAACCAGTTCATCTGTACCATTTTTCTAGGTTCCACATATAGGCATTAATATACAATATTTGTTTTTCTCTTTCTGACTTACTTCACTCTGTATGACAGTCTCTAGATCCATCAACTTCTCTACAAATGACCCAGTTTCATTCCTTTTTATGGCTGAGTAATATTCCATTTTATATATGTACCACATCTTTATCCATTCGTCTGTCTGTGGCCATTTAGGTTGCTTCCATTACCTGGCTATTGTAAATAGTGCTGCAATGAACATTGTGGTGAATGTGTCTCTGTGATTTATGGTTTTCCCTGGGTAAATGCCCAGAAGTGGGATTGCTGGATCCTATGGTAATTCTCTTTTTAGTTTTTTAAAGGAACCTCCATACTGTTCTCCATAGGGACTGTATCAATTTACATTCCCACCAGTAGCGGAAGAGGGTTCCTTTTGTCCACACCCTCCCCAGAATTTGTTGTTTGTAGATTATCTGATGATGCCGATTCTAACAGGTGTGAGGTCTTACCTCATTGTAGTTTTGATTTGCATTTCTCTAATAATTAGTGATGTTGAGCAGCTTTTCATGTGCGTCTTGGCCATCTCTGTGTCTTCTTTGAAGAAACGTCTATTTAGATCTTCTGCCCATTTTTGTATTGGGTTGTTTGTTTTATTAATATTAAGCTGCATGAGCTGTTTATATATATTGGAGTCTAAACCTTTGTCCATTGATTCGTTTGTGAACGTTTTCGCCCATTCTGAGGGTTGCCTTTTTCCATTGCCGTTTTTTTAACAAAGAAAGAAAGAAAGCAAAGAAGCAGAACACTAATGTGCGTGAAATATGCCTCTTGAAACTGTCGTTTTGAAATATGGACGTCTTTAATTTTTTGGTCGATATATGACACCAGGATTTGTTTTCAAGGCAGGTGTCATTTACAGGCCTGTAATGATTTGGAATATCCACTGACCATTAGCGCTGGGATTAAAGCTGCTGTTGTGTGAAACGGCCACAAGGTGGCAGCAGTTCTCCCTTACCAAATCTGGTTACTAGGGCAGCAGGGCCTCAATGGAAGTCGCCTTCAAGATTGGAATGTAGAACGGAATGTGCCAGGAGAAAGCCCCTCAAGTTTGTCTCACTACTTCTTGTTCGGGTTTTTAATTTAATTTTTTATTTTTTATTACAGCAAGTTTGAGTACAACGTTTAGCTTGTTGTAGGTGTGCAAGAGGTGGTTCTTTTACACATATACATATGTCTGTTCTTCCTGGGATCCTTTTCCCATGTACGTTATGACAGAATGTTGAGTAGTCTTCTCTTGGTACTCCGTAGGTCTTTGGTGATTATATACGTCTACTGTGTTTGTATATGTCTGTTAACCCCAATATCGTAATGAATTCAATGCTCACACCTTTCCTTTGGTGAACCATAAGTTTGTTTAATGAATCTGTGATTGCCCTTCTCCGTGGAAATATCTGCCCTGGTATCCATTTTTAGGTAACACCTATAAGTGATATGATATGATATGTGTCTTTCACTTTCTGACTTATTCCAAGTCACGTGATTACCTCTAGACTCATCTACGGTGCTGCAAATGGCATTGTGTCCTTTTTTCCCTTGGCGAATATTCTGTCTTAGCGAGGTCCATTTTCTGCAATGTGATTCCCTGAGGGCTGAGGATTAGCTGACATGGGCAGCCTGACCCTGCCGGCAAGCCCTCCCCAGGTGTGCCTGGGTTGAGGTCAATATAAACAGCACTCCAGGCAGCAATAGCCCCTGCAGCTGTGCCTGACTCCATATTCTCTGCCCCGTCAGCAGTCTCGGGGCTGTGCTGGTGGGAGGGTGTGAGGGTCCACGGCTTTGTGGGCGGCCCGGTGTGAGTGGGGCTCTGCTGGACTTTCTGCAGGAGTTGCCAGGCTGCCACCTGTAAAGAAGACGATGTGTCACCCATAAATTCAACTGGAATTTCTCTCCGAGCTGAGGTGAGGAAGGAAAAAAAGGAGTGGGGGCCAGGACAGGAGGGGTATCTCAGGCAGGGCAATGGGAAGCTTCCAGAAGAGCGCCCGTGGCCTGGACCATCCTGGCTGACCTGCAGGCACCAAGTTGGCCTGCGTGCTGCGCTGGTGTGGCTCCACGGCCCTTCCTCTAGGCTTTCAAGCCCTTGTACATATTCAGGTGTTTCACCTGGGAAGGGTGGGAACAGTTCAGCAGCAGCTGGCCTTGGGCTCAGCTCACGTTTACTCACAGAGGCCTCGGCACGTTCCCACAGCTTTGCAATAAGGACGCTCCTTGCGTGGGCGGGCGGGGCTGCTGGCTGTATGGGGGATGATTCCCCACCTCTGACCAATTTCAGAATTGTTTACCACTGGAGCAAGTGCCTTGGTTGTGTTTCCCTGTGTATAACTGTTAGGTTCAGCTTTTTTTTTTCTTTTTTGGTTCAAGTTAGATTTTATTCCCCTTTTATGTATTTATGGATATAAGCATGGAAATAATTCATTCTTATAAATACATCAGTGTGAATGGAAGAACCTTTTTTCTGTTTTATTTTTACATTTTATTTTTAAAAATTTTGAAATTTAATTTAATTTATTTTTTATACAGTAGGTTATTATTAGTTATCTATTTTATGCATAGACATGTATACAGGTCAATCCCAATCTCCCAACTCATCCCACCACCACCAACCCATGGCTTCCCCAACTTTGTGTCCATACGTTTGTTCTCTACATCTGTGTCTCTATTTCTGCCCTGAAAACCAGTTCATCTGTACCATTTTTCTAGGTTCCACATATAGGCATTAATATACAATATTTGTTTTTTCTTTCTGACTTACTTCACTCTGTATGACAGTCTCTAGATACATTAACTTCTCTACAAATGACCCAGTTTCATTCCTTTTTATGGCTGAGGAATATTCCATTTTATATATGTACCACATCTTTATCCATTCGTCTGTCTGTGGCCATTTAGGTTGCTTCCATTACCTGGCTATTGTTAATAGTGCTGCAATGAACATTGTGGTGAATGTGTCTCTGTGATTTATGGTTTTCCCTGGGTAAATGCCCAGAAGTGGGATTGCTGGATCCTATGGTAATTCTCTTTTTAGTTTTTTAAAGGAACCTCCATACTGTTCTCCATAGTGACTGTATCAATTTACATTCCCACCAATAGCGGAAGAGGGTTCCTTTTGTCCACACCCTCCCCAGAATTTGTTGTTTGTAGATTATCTGATGATGCCGATTCTAACAGGTGTGAGGTCTTACCTCATTGTAGTTTTGATTTGCATTTCTCTAATAATTAGTGATGTTGAGCAGCTTTTCATGTGCGTCTTGGCCATCTCTGTGTCTTCTTTGAAGAAACGTCTATTTAGATCTTCTGCCCATTTTTGTATTGGGTTGTTTGTTTTATTAATATTAAGCTGCATGAGCTGTTTATATATATTGGAGTTTAAACCTTTGTCCATTGATTCGTTTGTGAACGTTTTCGCCCATTCTGAGGGTTGCCTTTTTCCATTGCCGTTTTTTTAACAAAGAAAGAAAGAAAGCAAAAGAAGCAGAACACTAATGTGCGTGAAATATGCCTCTTGAAACTGTCATTTTGAAATATGGACGTCTTTTGAATTTTTTGGTCGATATATGACCCCAGGATTTGTTTTCAGGAAGGTGTCATTTACAGGCCTGTAATGATTTGGAATATCCACTGACCATTAGCGCTGGGATTAAAGCTGCTGTTGTGTGAAACGGCCACAAGGTGGCAGCAGTTCTCCCTTACCAAACCTGGTTACTAAGGCAGCAGAGCCTCAATGGAAGTCGTGTTCTACATTGGAAAGTAGAACGGAATGTGCCAGGAGAAAGCCCCTCAAGTTTGTCTCACTACTTCTTCTTCGTGTTTTTAATTTAATTTTTTTATTTTTTATTACAGCAAGTTTGAGTACAACGTTTAGCTTGTTGTAGGTGTGCAAGAGGTGGTTCTTTTACACATATACATATGTCTGTTCTTCCTGGGATCCTTTTCCCATGTACGTTATGAAAGAATGTTGAGTAGTCTTCTCTTGGTACTCCGTAGGTCTTTGGTGATTATATACGTCTACTGTGTTTGTATATGTCTGTTAACCCCAATATCGTAATGAATTCAATCCTCACACCTTTCCTTTGGTGAACCATAAGTTTGTTTAATGAATCTGTGATTGCCCTTCTCCGTGGAAATATCTGCCCTGGTATCAATTTATAGGTAACACCTATAAGTGATATGATATGATATGTGTCTTTCACTTTCTGACTTACTCCAAGTCACGTGATTACCTCTAGACTCATCTACGGTGCTGCAAATGGCATTGTGTCCTTTTTTCCCTTGGCGAATATTCTGTCTTAGCGAGGTCCATTTTCTGCAATGTGATTCCCTGAGGGCTGAGGATTAGCTGACCTGGGCAGCCTGACCCTGCCGGCAAGCCCTCCCCAGGTGTGCCTGGGTTGAGGTCAATATAAACAGCACTCCAGGCAGCAATAGCCCCTGCAGCTGTGCCTGACTCCATATTCTCTGCCCCGTCAGCAGTCTCGGGGCTGTGCTGGTGGGAGGGTGTGAGGGTCCACGGCTTTGTGGGCGGCCCGGTGTGAGTGGGGCTCTGCTGGACTTTCTGCAGGAGTTGCCAGGCTGCCACCTGTAAAGAAGACGATGTGTCACCCATAACTTCCACTGGAATATCTCTCCGGGCTGAGGTGAGGAAGGAAAAAAAGGAGTGGGGGCCGGGACAGGAGGGGTATCTCAGGCAGGGCAATGGAAAGCTTCCAGAAGAGCGCCCGTGGCGTGGACCATCCTGGCTGACCTGCAGGCACCAAGTTGGCCTGCGTGCTGTCGCTGGTGTGGATCCACGGCCCTTCCTCTAGGCTTTCAAGCCCTTGTACATATTCAGGTGTTTCACCTGGGAAGGGTGGGAACAGTTCAGCAGCAGCTGGCCTGGGGCTCAGCTCACGTTTACTCACAGAGGCCTCGGCACGGTCCCACAGTTTTGCAATAAGGACGCTCCTTGCGTGTGTGGGCGGGGCTGCTGGCTGTATGGGGGATGATTCCCCACCTCTGACCAATTTCAGAATTGTTTACCACTGGAGCAAGTGCCTTGGTTGTGTTTCCCTCTGTATAACTGTTAGGTTCAGCTTTTTTTTTTCTTTTTTGGTTCAAGTTAGATTTTATTCCCCTTTTATGTATTTATGGATATAAGCATGGAAATAATTCATTCTTATAAACACATCAGTGTGAATGGAAGAACCTTTTACCTGTTTTATTTTTACATTTTATTTTTAAAAATTTTGAAATTTAATTTTATTTATTTTTTTATACAGTAGGTTATTATTAGTTATCTATTTTATGCATAGACATGTATACAGGTCAATCCCAATCTCCCAACTCATCCCACCACCACCAACCCATGGCTTCCCCAACTTTGTGTCCATACGTTTGTTCTCTACATCTGTGTCTCTATTTCTGCCCTGAAAACCAGTTCATCTGTACCATTTTTCTAGGTTCCACATATAGGCATTAATATACAATATTTGTTTTTCTCTTTCTGACTTACTTCACTCTGTATGACAGTCTCTAGATACATTAACTTCTCTACAAATGACCCAGTTTCATTCCTTTTTATGGCTGAGGAATATTCCATTTTATATATGTACCACATCTTTATCCATTCGTCTGTCTGTGGCCATTTAGGTTGCTTCCATTACCTGGCTATTGTAAATAGTGCTGCAATGAACATTGTGGTGAATGTGTCTCTGTGATTTATGGTTTTCCCTGGGTAAATGCCCAGAAGTGGGATTGCTGGATCCTATGGTAATTCTCTTTTTAGTTTTTTAAAGGAACCTCCATACTGTTCTCCATAGTGACTGTATCAATTTACATTCCCACCAATAGCGGAAGAGGGTTCCTTTTGTCCACACCCTCCCCAGAATTTGTTGTTTGTAGATTATCTGATGATGCCGATTCTAACAGGTGTGAGGTCTTACCTCATTGTAGTTTTGATTTGCATTTCTCTAATAATTAGTGATGTTGAGCAGCTTTTCATGTGCGTCTTGGCCATCTCTGTGTCTTCTTTGAAGAAACGTCTATTTAGATCTTCTGCCCATTTTTGTATTGGGTTGTTTGCTTTATTAATTTTATGCTGCATGAGCTGTTTATATATATTGGAGTTTAAACCTTTGTCCATTGATTCGTTTGTGAACGTTTTCGCCCATTCTGAGGGTTGCCTTTTTCCATTGCCGTTTTTTTAACAAAGAAAGAAAGAAAGCAAAAGAAGCAGAACACTAATGTGCGTGAAATATGCCTCTTGAAACTGTCGTTTTGAAATATGGACGTCTTTTGAATTTTTTGGTCGATATATGACCCCAGGATTTGTTTTCAGGAAGGTGTCATTTACAGGCCTGTAATGATTTGGAATATCCACTGACCATTTCGCTGGGATTAAAGCTGCTGTTGTGTGAAACGGCCACAAGGTGGCAGCAGTTCTCCCTTACCAAACCTGGTTACTAAGGCAGCAGAGCCTCAATGGAAGTCGTGTTCTACATTGGAAAGTAGAACGGAATGTGCCAGGAGAAAGCCCCTCAAGTTTGTCTCACTACTACTTCTTCGTGTTTTTAATTTAATTTTTTTATTTTTTATTACAGCAAGTTTGAGTACAACGTTTAGCTTGTTGTAGGTGTGCAAGAGGTGGTTCTTTTACACATATACATATGTCTGTTCTTCCTGGGATCCTTTTCCCATGTACGTTATGAAAGAATGTTGAGTAGTCTTCTCTTGGTACTCCGTAGGTCTTTGGTGATTATATACGTCTACTGTGTTTGTATATGTCTGTTAACCCCAATATTGTAATGAATTCAATCCTCACACCTTTCCTTTGGTGAACCATAAGTTTGTTTAATGAATCTGTGATTGCCCTTCTCCGTGGAAATATCTGCCCTGGTATCAATTTATAGGTAACACCTATAAGTGATATGATATGATATGTGGCTTTCACTTTCTGACTTACTCCAAGTCACGTGATTACCTCTAGACTCATCTATGGTGCTGCAAATGGCATTGTGTCCTTTTTTCCCTTGGCGAATATTCTGTCTTAGCGAGGTCCATTTTCTGCAATGTGATTCCCTGAGGGCTGAGGATTAGCTGACCTGGGCAGCCTGACCCTGCCGGCAAGCCCTCCCCAGGTGTGCCTGGGTTGAGGTCAATATAAACAGCACTCCAGGCAGCAATAGCCCCTGCAGCTGTGCCTGACTCCATATTCTCTGCCCCGTCAGCAGTCTCGGGGCTGTGCTGGTGGGAGGGTGTGAGGGTCCACGGCTTTGTGGGCGGCCCGGTGTGAGTGGGGCTCTGCTGGACTTTCTGCAGGAGTTGCCAGGCTGCCACCTGTAAAGAAGACGATGTGTCACCCATAACTTCCACTGGAATATCTCTCCGGGCTGAGGTGAGGAAGGAAAAAAAGGAGTGGGGGCCGGGACAGGAGGGGTATCTCAGGCAGGGCAATGGAAAGCTTCCAGAAGAGCGCCCGTGGCCTGGACCATCCTGGCTGACCTGCAGGCACCAAGTTGGCCTGCGTGCTGTCGCTGGTGTGGATCCACGGCCCTTCCTCTAGGCTTTCAAGCCCTTGTACATATTCAGGTGTTTCACCTGGGAAGGGTGGGAACAGTTCAGCAGCAGCTGGCCTGGGGCTCAGCTCACGTTTACTCACAGAGGCCTCGGCACGGTCCCACAGTTTTGCAATAAGGACGCTCCTTGCGTGTGTGGGCGGGGCTGCTGGCTGTATGGGGGATGATTCCCCACCTCTGACCAATTTCAGAATTGTTTACCACTGGAGCAAGTGCCTTGGTTGTGTTTCCCTCTGTATAACTGTTAGGTTCAGCATTTTTTTTTCTTTTTTGGTTCAAGTTAGATTTTATTCCCCTTTTATGTATTTATGGATATAAGCATGGAAATAATTCATTCTTATAAATACATCAGTGTGAATGGAAGAAACTTTTTCCTGTTTTATTTTTACATTTTATTTTTAAAAATTTTGAAATTTAATTTTATTTATTTTTTTCTACAGTAGGTTATTATTAGTTATCTATTTTATGCATAGACATGTATACAGGTCAATCCCAAACTCCCAACTCATCCCACCACCACCAACCCATGGCTTCCCCAACTTTGTGTCCATACGTTTGTTCTCTACATCTGTGTCTCTATTTCTGCCCTGAAAACCAGTTCATCTGTACCATTTTTCTAGGTTCCACATATAGGCATTAATATACAATATTTGTTTTTCTCTTTCTGACTTACTTCACTCTGTATGACAGTCTCTAGATACATTAACTTCTCTACAAATGACCCAGTTTCATTCCTTTTTATGGCTGAGGAATATTCCATTTTATATATGTACCACATCTTTATCCATTCGTCTGTCTGTGGCCATTTAGGTTGCTTCCATTACCTGGCTATTGTAAATAGTGCTGCAATGAACATTGTGGTGAATGTGTCTCTGTGATTTATGGTTTTCCCTGGGTAAATGCCCAGAAGTGGGATTGCTGGATCCTATGGTAATTCTCTTTTTAGTTTTTTAAAGGAACCTCCATACTGTTCTCCATAGTGACTGTATCAATTTACATTCCCACCAATAGCGGAAGAGGGTTCCTTTTGTCCACACCCTCCCCAGAATTTGTTGTTTGTAGATTATCTGATGATGCCGATTCTAACAGGTGTGAGGTCTTACCTCATTGTAGTTTTGATTTGCATTTCTCTAATAATTAGTGATGTTGAGCAGCTTTTCATGTGCGTCTTGGCCATCTCTGTGTCTTCTTTGAAGAAACGTCTATTTAGATCTTCTGCCCATTTTTGTATTGGGTTGTTTGTTTTATTAATATTAAGCTGCATGAGCTGTTTATATATATTGGAGTTTAAACCTTTGTCCATTGATTCGTTTGTGAACGTTTTCGCCCATTCTGAGGGTTGCCTTTTTCCATTGCCGTTTTTTTAACAAAGAAAGAAAGAAAGCAAAAGAAGCAGAACACTAATGTGCGTGAAATATGCCTCTTGAAACTGTCGTTTTGAAATATGGACGTCTTTTGAATTTTTTGGTCGATATATGACCCCAGGATTTGTTTTCAGGAAGGTGTCATTTACAGGCCTGTAATGATTTGGAATATCCACTGACCATTTCGCTGGGATTAAAGCTGCTGTTGTGTGAAACGGCCACAAGGTGGCAGCAGTTCTCCCTTACCAAACCTGGTTACTAAGGCAGCAGAGCCTCAATGGAAGTCGTGTTCTACATTGGAAAGTAGAACGGAATGTGCCAGGAGAAAGCCCCTCAAGTTTGTCTCACTACTTCTTCTTCGTGTTTTTAATTTAATTTTTTTATTTTTTATTACAGCAAGTTTGAGTACAACGTTTAGCTTGTTGTAGGTGTGCAAGAGGTGGTTCTTTTACACATATACATATGTCTGTTCTTCCTGGGATCCTTTTCCCATGAACGTTATGACAGAATGTTGAGTAGTCTTCTCTTGGTACTCCGTAGGTCTTTGGTGATTATATACGTCTACTGTGTTTGTATATGTCTGTTAACCCCAATATCGTAATGAATTCAATCCTCACACCTTTCCTTTGGTGAACCATAAGTTTGTTTAATGAATCTGTGATTGCCCTTCTCCGTGGAAATATCTGCCCTGGTATCAATTAATAGGTAACACCTATAAGTGATATGATATGATATGTGTCTTTCACTTTCTGACTTACTCCAAGTCACGTGATTACCTCTAGACTCATCTACGGTGCTGCAAATGGCATTGTGTCCTTTTTTCCCTTGGCGAATATTCTGTCTTAGCGAGGTCCATTTTCTGCAATGTGATTCCCTGAGGACTGAGGATTAGCTGACCTGGGCAGCCTGACCCTGCCGGCAAGCCTTCCCCAGGTGTGCCTGGGTTGAGGTCAATATAAACAGCACTCCAGGCAGCAATAGCCCCTGCAGCTGTGCCTGACTCCATATTCTCTGCCCAGTCAGCAGTCTCGGGGCTGTGCTGGTGGGAGGGTGTGAGGGTCCACGGCTTTGTGGGCGGCCCGGTGTGAGTGGGGCTCTGCTGGACTTTCTGCAGGAGTTGCCAGGCTGCCACCTGTAAAGAAGAAGATGTGTCACCCATAACTTCCACTGGAATATCTCTCCGGGCTGAGGTGAGGAAGGAAAAAAAGGAGTGTGGGCCGGGACAGGAGGGGTATCTCAGGCAGGGCAATGGAAAGCTTCCAGAAGAGCGCCCGTGGCCTGGACCATTCTGGCTGACCTGCAGGCACCAAGTTGGCCTGCGTGCTGTCGCTGGTGTGGATCCACGGCCCTTCCTCTAGGCTTTCAAGCCCTTGTACATATTCAGGTGTTTCACCTGGGAAGGGTGGGAACAGTTCAGCAGCAGCTGGCCTGGGGCTCAGCTCACGTTTACTCACAGAGGCCTCGGCACGTTCCCACAGCTTTGCAATAAGGACGCTCGTTGCGTGGGCGGGCGGGGCTGCTGGCTGTATGGGGGATGATTCCCCACCTCTGACCAATTTCAGAATTGTTTACCACTGGAGCAAGTGCCTTGGTTGTGTTTCCCTCTGTATAACTGTTAGGTTCAGCTTTTTTTATTCTTTTTTGGTTCAAGTTAGATTTTATTCCCCTTTTTTGTATTTATGGATATAAGCATGGAAATAATTCATTCTTATAAATACATCAGTGTGAATGGAAGAACTTTTTTTCTGTTTTATTTTTACATTTTATTTTTAAAAATTTTGAAATTTAATTTTATTTATTTTTTTATACAGTAGGTTATTATTAGTTATCTATTTTATGCATAGACATGTATACAGGTCAATCCCAATCTCCCAACTCATCCCACCACCACCACCCCATGGCTTCCCCCGCTTTGTGTCCATACGTTTGTTCTCTACCTCTGTGTCTCTATTTCTGCCCTGAAAACCAGTTCATCTGTACCATTTTTCTAGGTTCCACATATAGGCATTAATATACAATATTTGTTTTTCTCTTTCTGACTTACTTCACTCTGTATGACAGTCTCTAGATCCATCAACTTCTCTACAAATGACCCAGTTTCATTCCTTTTTATGGCTGAGTAATATTCCATTTTATATATGTACCACATCTTTATCCATTCGTCTGTCTGTGGGCATTTAGGTTGCTTCCATTACCTGGCTATTGTAAATAGTGCTGCAATGAACATTGTGGTGAATGTGTCTCTGTGATTTATGGTTTTCTCTGGGTATATGCCCAGAAGTGGGATTGCTGGATCCTATGGTAATTCTCTTTTTAGTTTTTTAAAGGAACCTCCATAGTCTTCTCCATAGTGACTGTATCAATTTACATTCCCACCAATAGCGGAAGAGGGATCCTTTTGTCCACACCCTCCCCAGAATTTGTTGTTTGTAGATTATCTGATGATGCCGATTCTAACAGGTGTGAGGTCTTACCTCATTGTAGTTTTGATTTGCATTTCTCTAATAATTAGTGATGTTGAGCAGCTTTTCATGTGCGTCTTGGCCATCTCTGTGTCTTCTTTGAAGAAACGTCTATTTAGATCTTCTGCCCATTTTTGTATTGGGTTGTTTGTTTTATTAATATTAAGCTGCATGAGCTGTTTATATATATTGGAGTTTAAACCTTTGTCCTTTGATTCGTTTGTGAACGTTTTCGCCCATTCTGAGGGTTGCCTTTTTCCATTCCCGTTTTTTTAACAAAGAAAGAAAGAAAGCAAAAGAAGCAGAACACTAATGTGCGTGAAATATGCCTCTTGAAACTGTCGTTTTGAAATATGGACGTCTTTTGAATTTTTTGTTCGATATATGACCCCAGGATTTGTTTTCAGGGCAGGTGTCATTTACAGGCCTGTAATGATTTGGAATATCCACTGACCATTAGCGCTGGGATTAAAGCTGCTGTTGTGTGAAACGGCCACAAGGTGGCAGCAGTTCTCCCTTACCAAATCTGGTTACTAGGGCAGCAGAGCCTCAATGGAAGTCGCCTTCTAGATTGGAATGTAGAACGGAATGTGCCAGGAGAAAGACCCTCAAGTTTGTCTCACTACTTCTTGTTCGTGTTTTTAATTTAATTTTTTATTTTTTATTACAGCAAGTTTGAGTACAACGTTTAGCTTGTTGTAGGTGTGCAAGAGGTGGTTCTTTTACACATATACATATGTCTGTTCTTCCTGGGATCCTTTTCCCATGAACGTTATGACAGAATGTTGAGTAGTCTTCTCTTGGTACTCCGTAAGTCTTTGGTGATTATATACGTCTACTGTGTTTGTATATGTCTGTTAACCCCAATATCGTAATGAATTCAATCCTCACACCTTTCCTTTGGTGAACCATAAGTTTGTTTAATGAATCTGTGATTGCCCTTCTCCGTGGAAATATCTGCCCTGGTATCAATTTATAGGTAACACCTATAAGTGATATGATATGATATGTGTCTTTCACTTTCTGACTTACTCCAAGTCACGTGATTACCTCTAGACTCATCTACGGTGCTGCAAATGGCATTGTGTCCTTTTTTCCCTTGGCGAATATTCTGTCTTAGAGAGGTCCATTTTCTGCAATGTGATTCCCTGAGGGCTGAGGATTAGCTGACCTGGGCAGCCTGACCCTGCCGGCAAGCCCTCCCCAGGTGTGCCTGGGTTGAGGTCAATATAAACAGCACTCCAGGCAGCAATAGCCCCTGCAGCTGTGCCTGACTCCATATTCTCTGCCCCGTCAGCAGTCTCGGGGCTGTGCTGGTGGGAGGGTGTGAGGGTCCACGGCTTTG
>NW_027671281.1:0-81097 GCF_964165515.1 Mesoplodon bidens
TGGCAGAGGAGGCCCCTTTCTCCTCCATGGACAGCACAGCTGTGGGGAAGACACTGCAGCTAGCAGAAGCGTGTCACACTTCCTCAGGGAGGAAGCAAGTTACAGACCACTCTAGAGAGGGCGCACATAAACTGACGGCCACGCTCATTACCCAACGTCCAGGCCACCCACAGGCTGACTGCAACCCAACTTTCCCACCATTCCCACACAGGCCCCAGGAACCGTCAGGCCTCTGAGGCTCTGCCAATGCCCTTCCCTCTACCCAAATATCCTTTCCCTCCTCTCTCGGGACTTCAATCCTGCCCAGCTCTAAATGAACACTCCAAGGCCTCTTTCCCTAAGAATGCCTCTCTCAAAACCAAAATTACTTCCTAAAGAAAGATCTGCCTCTTACTCATCCATCATTATCTTGGATTCAATACATCATGTAAGATGCCTTATCAGACCAACACAACTATTTTAGAAATAAGAGTCATGTTTTAGACCATCTATGACATGACACGACAACCATTCAGCTCACTAAAACCATTCAATAAATACTCTAATTGAATTTCCCAAAGAGTTGACCTAAAATAACCTAAATGCCAAGCATTCCAAGAACCATACTGAACCAAATTCACTTCTCATTCGAATGCCAATGTCATACACAGGGATGTTGTATTGTCTTGAAATGTACTTGCCTTTATCCAAAACTAGAATCTCTGACGAATCTATGGGACACACATGTAAAATATTCTGCAAAGTCAAAAAGCTTTATTTAGTGTCCTGTGCTTAATATTCAGCCAGACCTGCATTTTTCTCTAAAGCTTATACAATTACTGAGTATGCAAGAAGCATTAGAAGAGAGACTAAGTCTATTGAGAAGAAAACTGGAAGCGTAGGTCATCAATCATTTTCTACTTTGAATAATCTCTTTCATAAAGAGGTAAATTCTCCTAAATTCCAGAATGAATGACATTCAATAGAGCAAAGTAAAATGCTTTAAATACATAAAATAAATATCTTGATGGACCTTCCACCATCTGTTTTAGGAACTTAAATTATAAAAGAACCCCTAAATTTAAGAAAACTTATATCAACAGCTAAAATTGAGATTGTTTTTTCCATCTATTACTTTGATTTTCCTGACCCATTTTTGAGAATTGCCACCATTCTGGATCAATAATTCCAAATAATTTCTTGAAGAGAGTGAGATTCCTCCCAAGTCATTTAACATGCTTACTAATCAATAAAGATATGAAAAAAGAAAAAAACCCCATATATATGAAGGAAGCAAATTATATTAAAAGACTGACTTTGAGAAAAGGTTGCTGCTTGCCAAGAAAATTTTATTATTATAAAATATTTTCTGTCATTTGTTTTTCTTCTTTGTCACTTACAGTTTATCTCTGTAGACTTGTAAACACATCATAATCCAAAGCAGTTGAGCTTATCAATAAAATGCAAATCAGCGCAAGAGAGCCAACTGCATAATTAAAACAAAAGTGTACCGGGCTTCCCTGGTGGAGCAGTGGTTGAGAGCCTGCCTGCCGATGCAGGGGCCACGGGTTTGTGCCCCGGTCCGGGAAGATCACACATGCCGCGCAGCGGCGAGGCCCGTGAGCCCTGGCCGCTTAGCCTGCATGTCCGGGGCCTGTGTTCCGCATGGGAGAGGACACAACAGTGAGAGGCCCGCGTACTGAAAAATAAAAAGCATACCACCATCATCCCAAGCAGATTACAAAATAGCAAGCAGATTATAAAATAATAGTCTACAAGCCTGCTTTTTTAAATATATATCTAAATGCATTGAATGTCTTATATAAAAAGCCAAGAGATAGAGATGAAACAAAATACTAAAAGTAAACATCTCCCTCCCCAAAACCATAACTCCCTTCCAGTCATGAGGAGAACATCACACAAACCCAAGTTGAGGGACAGTCTATGAAATACGTGAACCAGGACTCTTCAAAATTGTCATTAAGAAAATGAAAGTCTGGGACTTTCCTGGTGGTGCAGTGGTTAAGAATCCGTCTGCCAGTGGAGGGGACATGGGTTCCAGCCCTGGTCCGGGAAGATCCCTCATGCCGCAGAGCAACTAAGCCCGTACGTCACAACTACTGAGCCTGCGCTCTACAGCCCGCGAGCCACAACGACTGAGACCACACGCCGCAACTACTGAAGCCCGCGCACTCTAGGGTCTGTGTGCCGCATCTACTGAGCCCAGTTGCTGCAATTACTGAAGCCCGCACACTTAGAGCCTGTGCTCCGCAACAAAAGAAGCCACCACAATCAGAAGTCCGCGCACCACAACAAAGAGTAGCCCCCACTTGCCACAACTAGAGAAAGCCCGCGCGCAGCAACAAAGACCCAACACAGCCAAATATAAACAATAATAAAAATAAATAAATAAAGGCATCATAACATAAAAACAAATGAGGAAGTAATTATTTTTTAAAAAAGAATAACGGGTGGGGCAGTGGTTAAGAATCCACCTGGCAGTGCAGGGGAAACGGCTTTGAGCCCTGGTCCGGGAAGATCCCACATGCTGCAGAGCAAGTAAGCCCGTGAGCCCCAACTATTCAGCCAGTGCGTCTGGAGCCTGTGCTACGCAACAAGAGGCGCCACGGCAGTGAGAGGCCCACGAACCACGATGAGGAGTGGCCCCTGCTCGCCACAACTAGAGAAGGCCCTCGCACAGAAACGAAGACCCAACACAGCCAAAAATAAATAAAATATAAATAAAAATAAATACATTTAAAAGGAAAACCTATACATTTCCCTTTCTGCAAATGTAGGTTTTCGAGGCAAGAGTAGAGCCTCAGAAAGAATGTCTGCAAACAGAACAATCACTAGTTCACTAAGTACAAAATGTAGGATACTTTTGGAGAATCCCATCACAGCTAGATAATTGGTCCAGGACCAAAAGTAACTACTGGAAGAAAAATGAAATCAACAGTGTACCACAGAGGTGGTAGGCACACTGGCCTGGACTAAGACATGTTCAGTCATAGAAAATAAGGGTGGTGATTTTTAAGCATCATTCTCGTCCCACTGTGGACTTCCTTCTGCAGCAGTATAAGGATACCACCAGATCATCTTGAAATCAAGTCATGAAATGTACCTTTATATTTCTAAAAATCAATGATTGTCCTTAAATTAACTTTTCTTATTAATTTAGTCATGGTGCTCTTTTACTTCTAAAACATTAAATCTTATTTGATTAGAGACAGACTTCAAAAAATAAAAATAAACTGTGATCAAATAGCAGGAACAAACAGTAGTAACTAAAATTTCTTCAATCTAAACTGGAGATGATTTCTGTATCTCTGTCTTTTACATTTGTCTCCATTAGGGGAAAAAATATGTACCTCATAATTAACTTGGCTGGAATGAATCAGACTGCATTTGTAAAAGTCTCAGAAGACCAATGAGCTGTGCTAAACAGTACCAGTATCCACCTGAGCAGAAATTACTATCCTTAAGTTTCTATACATAACTAACACAACAAAAATTTAAACAAAAGAAGAACTACTAGAAACAAATTAGAGATTCATGTTTTTAAGACAGTAATTTGCCTTTAGTCAGTAATTTGCCTCATACATTATGATTTTCCCTGTGGAAACCCAATTATTATCCTGAAAACAAGACCACTTTAGAAAGCAAATGCATTGTGACAAAAGAAAGAAAAGGCAGATTGATACATTATTAAAATAATTCACACGCCATACCCTGAGGAGAAAGGAAGCCATGGCAGAGCAGGCCCCCTTCTCCTCAATGGACAGCACAGCTGTGGGGAAGACACTGCAGCTAGCAGAAGCGTGTCACACTTCCTCAGAGAGGAAGCAAGTTACAGACAACTCTACAGAGGGCACCCATAAACTGACGGCCACGCTCATTACCCAACGTCCAGGCCACCCACAGGCTGACTGCAGCCCAACTTTCCCACCATTCCCACACAGGCCCCAGGAACCGTCAGGCCTCTGAGGCTCTGCCAATGCCCTTCCCTCCACCCAAATATCCTTTCCCTCCTCTCTCCGGACCTCAATCCTGCCCAGCTCTAAATGAGCACTGCAAGGCCTATTTCCCTAAGAATGCCTCTCTCAAAACCAAAATTACTTCCTCGAGAATGATCTGCCTCTTACTCATCCATCATTATCTTGGATTAAATACTTCATGTAAGATGCCTTATCTGACCAACACAACTAGTTTAGAAATAAGAGTCATGTTTTAGACCATCTATGACATGACATGACAACCATTCAGCTCACTAAAACCATTCAATAAATACTCTAATTGAATTTCCCAAAGAGTTGACCTAAAATAACCTAAATGCCAAGCATTCCAAGAACCGTCCTGAACCAAATTCACTTCTCATTCGAATGTCAATGTCATACACAGGGATGTTGTATTGTCTTTAAATGTACTTGCCTTTATCCAAAACTAGAATCTCTGACGAATCAATGGGACACACATGTAAAATATTCTGAAAAGGAAAAAAGCTTTATTTATTGTACTGTGCTTAATATTCAGCCAGACCTGCATTTTTCTCTAAAACTTATACAATTACTGAGGATACAAGTAGCATTTGAAGAGAGACTAAGTCTATTGAGAAGAAAATTGGAAGCGAAGGTCATCAATCATTTTCTACTTTGAAAAATCTCTTTCATAAAGAGGTAAATTCTCCTAAATACCAGAATGAATGGAATTCAATACAGCAAAGTAAAATGCTTTAAATACATAAAATAAATATCTTGGTGGACCTTCCACCATCTGTTTTAGTAACTTAAATTTTAAAAAATCTTTAAATTTAAGAAAAGTTATATCAACAGCTAAAATTGAGATTTTTTTCCATCTATTACTTTAATTTTACTGACCCATTTTTGAGAATTGTCAGCATTCTGGTTCAATAATTCCAAATTATTTCTTGAAGAGTGTGCGATTCCTCCCAAGTCATTTAACATGCTTACCAATCAATAAAGATATGAAAAAACAAAAAAAACCCATATTTATGAATCAAGCAAATTATCTGAAAAGAGTGACTTAGAGAAAATGTTGCTGCTTGCCAAGAAAATTTTATTATTATAAAACAGTTTCTGTCATTTGTTTTTCTTCATTGTCACTTCCAGATTATCTCTGTAGACTTGTAAACACATAATAATCCAAAGCAGTTGAGCTTTATCAATAAAATGTAAATCAACGAAAGAGAGCCAACTGCATAATTAAAAGAAAAGTGTACCGGGCTTCCCTGGTGGAGCAGTGGTTGAGAGCCTGCCTGCCGAGGCAGGGGCCACGGGTTTGTGCCCCGGCCCGGGAAGATCCCACATGCCACGGAGCGGCAAGGCCCGTGAGCCATGGCCGCTGAGCCTGCACGTCCGTGTCCTGTGTTCCGCATGGGAGAGGAAACAACAGTGAGAAGCCGGCGTACTGAAAAAAAAAAGCATACCACCATCATCCCAAGCAGATTACAAAACAGCAAGCAGATTATAAAATAATAGTCTACAAGCCTGCTTATTTCAATATATATCTAAATGCATTGGATGTCTTATATAAAAAGCCAAGAGATAGAGATGAAACAAAATACTAAAAGTAAACATCTCCCTCCCCAAAACCCTAACTCCCTTCCAGTCATGAGGAGAACATCTCACAAACCCAAGTTGAGGGACAGTCTATGAAATACGTGAACCAGGACTCTTCAAAATTGGCATTAAGGAAAGGAAAGTCTGGGACATGCTTGGTGGTGCAGTGGTTAAGAATCCGTCTGCCAGTGCAGGGGACATGGGTTCCAGCCCTGGTCCGGGAAGATCCCACATGCCGCCGAGCAACTAAGCCCGTACGTCACAACTACTGAGCCTGTGCTCTACAGCCCGCGAGCCACAACGACTGAGGCCACACGCCGCAACTACTGAAGCCCGCGCACTCTAGGGTCTGTGTGCCGCAACTACTGAGCCCAGGTGCTGCAATTACTGAAGCCCGCACACTTAGAGCCCGTGCTCCGCAACAAAAGAAGCCACCACAATCAGAAGTCTGCGCACCACAACAAAGAGTAGCCCCCACTTGCCACAACCAGAGAAAGCCCGCGCGCAGCAACAAAGACCCAACACAGCCAAATATAAACAATAATAAAAATAAATAAATAAAGGCATCATAACATAAAAACAAAGGAGGAAGTAATTATTTTTTAAAAAAGAATAACGGGTGGGGCAGTGGTTAAGAATCCGCCTGGCAGTGCAGGGGAAACGGCTTTGAGCCCTGGTCCGGGAAGATCCCACATGCTGCAGAGCAAGTAAGCCCGTGAGCCCCAACTATTCAGCCAGTGCGTCTGGAGCCTGTGCTACGCAACAAGAGGGGCCGCAGCATTGAGAGGCCCATGCACCACGATGAGGAGGGGCCCCTGCTAAACGCAACTAGAGAAGGCCCTCACACAGAAACGAAGACCCAACACAGCCAAAAATAAATAAAAAATAAATAAAAATAAATACATTGAAAAGGAAAACCTATACATTTCCCTTTCTGCAAATGTAGGTTTTCGAGGCAAGAGTAGAGCTTCAGAAAGAATGTCGGCAAACAGAACAATCACTAGTTCACTAAGTACAAATTGTAGGATACTTTTGAAGAATCCCATCACAGCTAGATAATTGGTCCAGAATCAAAAGTAAATACTGGAAGAAAAATGAAATCAATGGTGTACCACAGAGGTGGTAGGCAGACTGGCCTGGACTAAGACATGTTCAGTCATAGATAATAAGGGTGCTGATTTGTAAGCATCATTCTCGTCCCACTGTGGACTTCCTTCTGCGACAGTATAAGGATACCACCAGATCATCTTGAAATCAAGTCATGAAATGTACTTTTATATTTTTAAAAATCAATTCTTGTCCTTAAATTAACATTTCTTCTTAGTTTAGTCATGGTCCTCTATTACTTCTAAAACATTAAATCTGAATTGATTAGAGACAGACTTCAAAAAATAAAAATAAACTGTGATCAAATAGCAGGAACAAACAGTAGTAACTGAAATTACTTCAATCTAAACTGAAGATGATTTCTGTATCTCTGTCTTTTACATTTGTCTCCATTAGGGGAAAAAATTATGTACCTCATAATTAACTTGGCTGGAACGAGTCAGACTGCATTGGTCAAAGTTTCAGAAGACCAATGAGCTGAGCTAAACAGTACCACTATCCACCTGAGCAGAAATTACTCTCCATAAGTTTCTTTACATAAGTAACAAAACAAAAATTTAAACAAAAGAAGAACTACTAGAAAAAAGTTAGAGATTCATTGTTTAAGTCAGTAATTTGCCTCATACATTATGATTTTCCCTGTGGAAACCCAATTATTATCCTGAAAACAAGACCACTTTAGAAAGCAAATGCATCGTGACAAAAGAAAGAAAAGGCAGATTGATACATTATTAAAATAACTCACACGCCATACCCTGAGGAGTAAGGAAGCCATGGCAGAGGAGGCCCCTTTCTCCTCCATGGACAGCACAGCTGTGGGGAAGACACTGCAGCTAGCAGAAGCGTGTCACACTTCCTCAGGGAGGAAGCAAGTTACAGACCACTCTAGAGAGGGCGCACATAAACTGACGGCCACGCTCATTACCCAACGTCCAGGCCACCCACAGGCTGACTGCAACCCAACTTTCCCACCATTCCCACACAGGCCCCAGGAACCGTCAGGCCTCTGAGGCTCTGCCAATGCCCTTCCCTCTACCCAAATATCCTTTCCCTCCTCTCTCGGGACTTCAATCCTGCCCAGCTCTAAATGAACACTCCAAGGCCTCTTTCCCTAAGAATGCCTCTCTCAAAACCAAAATTACTTCCTAAAGAAAGATCTGTCTCTTACCCATCCATCATTATCTTGGATTCAATACATCATGTAAGATGCCTTATCAGACCAACACAACTATTTTAGAAATAAGAGTCATGTTTTAGACCATCTATGACATGACACGACAACCATTCAGCTCACTAAAACCATTCAATAAATACTCTAATTGAATTTCCCAAAGAGTTGACCTAAAATAACCTAAATGCCAAGCATTCCAAGAACCATACTGAACCAAATTCACTTCTCATTCGAATGCCAATGTCATACACAGGGATGTTGTATTGTCTTGAAATGTACTTGCCTTTATCCAAAACTAGAATCTCTGACGAATCTATGGGACACACATGTAAAATATTCTGCAAAGTCAAAAAGCTTTATTTAGTGTCCTGTGCTTAATATTCAGCCAGACCTGCATTTTTCTCTAAAGCTTATACAATTACTGAGTATGCAAGAAGCATTAGAAGAGAGACTAAGTCTATTGAGAAGAAAACTGGAAGCGTAGGTCATCAATCATTTTCTACTTTGAATAATCTCTTTCATAAAGAGGTAAATTCTCCTAAATTCCAGAATGAATGACATTCAATAGAGCAAAGTAAAATGCTTTAAATACATAAAATAAATATCTTGATGGACCTTCCACCATCTGTTTTAGGAACTTAAATTATAAAAGAACCCCTAAATTTAAGAAAACTTATATCAACAGCTAAAATTGAGATTGTTTTTTCCATCTATTACTTTGATTTTCCTGACCCATTTTTGAGAATTGCCACCATTCTGGATCAATAATTCCAAATAATTTCTTGAAGAGAGTGAGATTCCTCCCAAGTCATTTAACATGCTTACTAATCAATAAAGATATGAAAAAAGAAAAAAACCCCATATATATGAAGGAAGCAAATTATATTAAAAGACTGACTTTGAGAAAAGGTTGCTGCTTGCCAAGAAAATTTTATTATTATAAAATATTTTCTGTCATTTGTTTTTCTTCTTTGTCACTTACAGTTTATCTCTGTAGACTTGTAAACACATCATAATCCAAAGCAGTTGAGCTTATCAATAAAATGCAAATCAGCGCAAGAGAGCCAACTGCATAATTAAAACAAAAGTGTACCGGGCTTCCCTGGTGGAGCAGTGGTTGAGAGCCTGCCTGCCGATGCAGGGGCCACGGGTTTGTGCCCCGGTCCGGGAAGGTCACACATGCCGCGCAGCGGCGAGGCCCGTGAGCCCTGGCCGCTTAGCCTGCATGTCCGGGGCCTGTGTTCCGCATGGGAGAGGACACAACAGTGAGAGGCCCGCGTACTGAAAAATAAAAAGCATACCACCATCATCCCAAGCAGATTACAAAATAGCAAGCAGATTATAAAATAATAGTCTACAAGCCTGCTTTTTTAAATATATATCTAAATGCATTGAATGTCTTATATAAAAAGCCAAGAGATAGAGATGAAACAAAATACTAAAAGTAAACATCTCCCTCCCCAAAACCATAACTCCCTTCCAGTCATGAGGAGAACATCACACAAACCCAAGTTGAGGGACAGTCTATGAAATACGTGAACCAGGACTCTTCAAAATTGTCATTAAGAAAATGAAAGTCTGGGACTTTCCTGGTGGTGCAGTGGTTAAGAATCCGTCTGCCAGTGGAGGGGACATGGGTTCCAGCCCTGGTCCGGGAAGATCCCTCATGCCGCAGAGCAACTAAGCCCGTACGTCACAACTACTGAGCCTGCGCTCTACAGCCCGCGAGCCACAACGACTGAGACCACACGCCGCAACTACTGAAGCCCGCGCACTCTAGGGTCTGTGTGCCGCATCTACTGAGCCCAGTTGCTGCAATTACTGAAGCCCGCACACTTAGAGCCTGTGCTCCGCAACAAAAGAAGCCACCACAATCAGAAGTCCGCGCACCACAACAAAGAGTAGCCCCCACTTGCCACAACTAGAGAAAGCCCGCGCGCAGCAACAAAGACCCAACACAGCCAAATATAAACAATAATAAAAATAAATAAATAAAGGCATCATAACATAAAAACAAATGAGGAAGTAATTATTTTTTAAAAAAGAATAACGGGTGGGGCAGTGGTTAAGAATCCACCTGGCAGTGCAGGGGAAACGGCTTTGAGCCCTGGTCCGGGAAGATCCCACATGCTGCAGAGCAAGTAAGCCCGTGAGCCCCAACTATTCAGCCAGTGCGTCTGGAGCCTGTGCTACGCAACAAGAGGCGCCACGGCAGTGAGAGGCCCACGAACCACGATGAGGAGTGGCCCCTGCTCGCCACAACTAGAGAAGGCCCTCGCACAGAAACGAAGACCCAACACAGCCAAAAATAAATAAAATATAAATAAAAATAAATACATTTAAAAGGAAAACCTATACATTTCCCTTTCTGCAAATGTAGGTTTTCGAGGCAAGAGTAGAGCCTCAGAAAGAATGTCTGCAAACAGAACAATCACTAGTTCACTAAGTACAAAATGTAGGATACTTTTGGAGAATCCCATCACAGCTAGATAATTGGTCCAGGACCAAAAGTAACTACTGGAAGAAAAATGAAATCAACAGTGTACCACAGAGGTGGTAGGCACACTGGCCTGGACTAAGACATGTTCAGTCATAGATAATAAGGGTGGTGATTTTTAAGCATCATTCTCGTCCCACTGTGGACTTCCTTCTGCAGCAGTATAAGGATACCACCAGATCATCTTGAAATCAAGTCATGAAATGTACCTTTATATTTCTAAAAATCAATGATTGTCCTTAAATTAACTTTTCTTATTAATTTAGTCATGGTGCTCTTTTACTTCTAAAACATTAAATCTTATTTGATTAGAGACAGACTTCAAAAAATAAAAATAAACTGTGATCAAATAGCAGGAACAAACAGTAGTAACTAAAATTTCTTCAATCTAAACTGGAGATGATTTCTGTATCTCTGTCTTTTACATTTGTCTCCATTAGGGGAAAAAATATGTACCTCATAATTAACTTGGCTGGAATGAATCAGACTGCATTTGTAAAAGTCTCAGAAGACCAATGAGCTGTGCTAAACAGTACCAGTATCCACCTGAGCAGAAATTACTATCCTTAAGTTTCTATACATAACTAACACAACAAAAATTTAAACAAAAGAAGAACTACTAGAAACAAATTAGAGATTCATGTTTTTAAGACAGTAATTTGCCTTTAGTCAGTAATTTGCCTCATACATTATGATTTTCCCTGTGGAAACCCAATTATTATCCTGAAAACAAGACCACTTTAGAAAGCAAATGCATTGTGACAAAAGAAAGAAAAGGCAGATTGATACATTATTAAAATAATTCACACGCCATACCCTGAGGAGAAAGGAAGCCATGGCAGAGCAGGCCCCCTTCTCCTCAATGGACAGCACAGCTGTGGGGAAGACACTGCAGCTAGCAGAAGCGTGTCACACTTCCTCAGAGAGGAAGCAAGTTACAGACAACTCTACAGAGGGCACCCATAAACTGACGGCCACGCTCATTACCCAACGTCCAGGCCACCCACAGGCTGACTGCAGCCCAACTTTCCCACCATTCCCACACAGGCCCCAGGAACCGTCAGGCCTCTGAGGCTCTGCCAATGCCCTTCCCTCCACCCAAATATCCTTTCCCTCCTCTCTCCGGACCTCAATCCTGCCCAGCTCTAAATGAGCACTGCAAGGCCTATTTCCCTAAGAATGCCTCTCTCAAAACCAAAATTACTTCCTCGAGAATGATCTGCCTCTTACTCATCCATCATTATCTTGGATTAAATACTTCATGTAAGATGCCTTATCTGACCAACACAACTAGTTTAGAAATAAGAGTCATGTTTTAGACCATCTATGACATGACATGACAACCATTCAGCTCACTAAAACCATTCAATAAATACTCTAATTGAATTTCCCAAAGAGTTGACCTAAAATAACCTAAATGCCAAGCATTCCAAGAACCGTCCTGAACCAAATTCACTTCTCATTCGAATGTCAATGTCATACACAGGGATGTTGTATTGTCTTTAAATGTACTTGCCTTTATCCAAAACTAGAATCTCTGACGAATCAATGGGACACACATGTAAAATATTCTGAAAAGGAAAAAAGCTTTATTTATTGTACTGTGCTTAATATTCAGCCAGACCTGCATTTTTCTCTAAAACTTATACAATTACTGAGGATACAAGTAGCATTTGAAGAGAGACTAAGTCTATTGAGAAGAAAATTGGAAGCGAAGGTCATCAATCATTTTCTACTTTGAAAAATCTCTTTCATAAAGAGGTAAATTCTCCTAAATACCAGAATGAATGGAATTCAATACAGCAAAGTAAAATGCTTTAAATACATAAAATAAATATCTTGGTGGACCTTCCACCATCTGTTTTAGTAACTTAAATTTTAAAAAATCTTTAAATTTAAGAAAAGTTATATCAACAGCTAAAATTGAGATTTTTTTCCATCTATTACTTTAATTTTACTGACCCATTTTTGAGAATTGTCAGCATTCTGGTTCAATAATTCCAAATTATTTCTTGAAGAGTGTGCGATTCCTCCCAAGTCATTTAACATGCTTACCAATCAATAAAGATATGAAAAAACAAAAAAAACCCATATTTATGAATCAAGCAAATTATCTGAAAAGAGTGACTTAGAGAAAATGTTGCTGCTTGCCAAGAAAATTTTATTATTATAAAACAGTTTCTGTCATTTGTTTTTCTTCATTGTCACTTCCAGATTATCTCTGTAGACTTGTAAACACATAATAATCCAAAGCAGTTGAGCTTTATCAATAAAATGTAAATCAACGAAAGAGAGCCAACTGCATAATTAAAAGAAAAGTGTACCGGGCTTCCCTGGTGGAGCAGTGGTTGAGAGCCTGCCTGCCGAGGCAGGGGCCACGGGTTTGTGCCCCGGCCCGGGAAGATCCCACATGCCACGGAGCGGCAAGGCCCGTGAGCCATGGCCGCTGAGCCTGCACGTCCGTGTCCTGTGTTCCGCATGGGAGAGGAAACAACAGTGAGAAGCCGGCGTACTGAAAAAAAAAAGCATACCACCATCATCCCAAGCAGATTACAAAACAGCAAGCAGATTATAAAATAATAGTCTACAAGCCTGCTTATTTCAATATATATCTAAATGCATTGGATGTCTTATATAAAAAGCCAAGAGATAGAGATGAAACAAAATACTAAAAGTAAACATCTCCCTCCCCAAAACCCTAACTCCCTTCCAGTCATGAGGAGAACATCTCACAAACCCAAGTTGAGGGACAGTCTATGAAATACGTGAACCAGGACTCTTCAAAATTGGCATTAAGGAAAGGAAAGTCTGGGACATGCTTGGTGGTGCAGTGGTTAAGAATCCGTCTGCCAGTGCAGGGGACATGGGTTCCAGCCCTGGTCCGGGAAGATCCCACATGCCGCCGAGCAACTAAGCCCGTACGTCACAACTACTGAGCCTGTGCTCTACAGCCCGCGAGCCACAACGACTGAGGCCACACGCCGCAACTACTGAAGCCCGCGCACTCTAGGGTCTGTGTGCCGCAACTACTGAGCCCAGGTGCTGCAATTACTGAAGCCCGCACACTTAGAGCCCGTGCTCCGCAACAAAAGAAGCCACCACAATCAGAAGTCTGCGCACCACAACAAAGAGTAGCCCCCACTTGCCACAACCAGAGAAAGCCCGCGCGCAGCAACAAAGACCCAACACAGCCAAATATAAACAATAATAAAAATAAATAAATAAAGGCATCATAACATAAAAACAAAGGAGGAAGTAATTATTTTTTAAAAAAGAATAACGGGTGGGGCAGTGGTTAAGAATCCGCCTGGCAGTGCAGGGGAAACGGCTTTGAGCCCTGGTCCGGGAAGATCCCACATGCTGCAGAGCAAGTAAGCCCGTGAGCCCCAACTATTCAGCCAGTGCGTCTGGAGCCTGTGCTACGCAACAAGAGGGGCCGCAGCATTGAGAGGCCCATGCACCACGATGAGGAGGGGCCCCTGCTAAACGCAACTAGAGAAGGCCCTCACACAGAAACGAAGACCCAACACAGCCAAAAATAAATAAAAAATAAATAAAAATAAATACATTGAAAAGGAAAACCTATACATTTCCCTTTCTGCAAATGTAGGTTTTCGAGGCAAGAGTAGAGCTTCAGAAAGAATGTCGGCAAACAGAACAATCACTAGTTCACTAAGTACAAATTGTAGGATACTTTTGAAGAATCCCATCACAGCTAGATAATTGGTCCAGAATCAAAAGTAAATACTGGAAGAAAAATGAAATCAATGGTGTACCACAGAGGTGGTAGGCAGACTGGCCTGGACTAAGACATGTTCAGTCATAGATAATAAGGGTGCTGATTTGTAAGCATCATTCTCGTCCCACTGTGGACTTCCTTCTGCGACAGTATAAGGATACCACCAGATCATCTTGAAATCAAGTCATGAAATGTACTTTTATATTTTTAAAAATCAATTCTTGTCCTTAAATTAACATTTCTTCTTAGTTTATTCATGGTCCTCTATTACTTCTAAAACATTAAATCTGAATTGATTAGAGACAGACTTCAAAAAATAAAAATAAACTGTGATCAAATAGCAGGAACAAACAGTAGTAACTGAAATTACTTCAATCTAAACTGAAGATGATTTCTGTATCTCTGTCTTTTACATTTGTCTCCATTAGGGGAAAAAATTATGTACCTCATAATTAACTTGGCTGGAACGAGTCAGACTGCATTGGTCAAAGTTTCAGAAGACCAATGAGCTGAGCTAAACAGTACCACTATCCACCTGAGCAGAAATTACTCTCCATAAGTTTCTTTACATAAGTAACAAAACAAAAATTTAAACAAAAGAAGAACTACTAGAAAAAAGTTAGAGATTCATTGTTTAAGTCAGTAATTTGCCTCATACATTATGATTTTCCCTGTGGAAACCCAATTATTATCCTGAAAACAAGACCACTTTAGAAAGCAAATGCATCGTGACAAAAGAAAGAAAAGGCAGATTGATACATTATTAAAATAACTCACACGCCATACCCTGAGGAGTAAGGAAGCCATGGCAGAGGAGGCCCCTTTCTCCTCCATGGACAGCACAGCTGTGGGGAAGACACTGCAGCTAGCAGAAGCGTGTCACACTTCCTCAGGGAGGAAGCAAGTTACAGACCACTCTAGAGAGGGCGCACATAAACTGACGGCCACGCTCATTACCCAACGTCCAGGCCACCCACAGGCTGACTGCAACCCAACTTTCCCACCATTCCCACACAGGCCCCAGGAACCGTCAGGCCTCTGAGGCTCTGCCAATGCCCTTCCCTCTACCCAAATATCCTTTCCCTCCTCTCTCGGGACTTCAATCCTGCCCAGCTCTAAATGAACACTCCAAGGCCTCTTTCCCTAAGAATGCCTCTCTCAAAACCAAAATTACTTCCTAAAGAAAGATCTGCCTCTTACTCATCCATCATTATCTTGGATTCAATACATCATGTAAGATGCCTTATCAGACCAACACAACTATTTTAGAAATAAGAGTCATGTTTTAGACCATCTATGACATGACACGACAACCATTCAGCTCACTAAAACCATTCAATAAATACTCTAATTGAATTTCCCAAAGAGTTGACCTAAAATAACCTAAATGCCAAGCATTCCAAGAACCATACTGAACCAAATTCACTTCTCATTCGAATGCCAATGTCATACACAGGGATGTTGTATTGTCTTGAAATGTACTTGCCTTTATCCAAAACTAGAATCTCTGACGAATCTATGGGACACACATGTAAAATATTCTGCAAAGTCAAAAAGCTTTATTTAGTGTCCTGTGCTTAATATTCAGCCAGACCTGCATTTTTCTCTAAAGCTTATACAATTACTGAGTATGCAAGAAGCATTAGAAGAGAGACTAAGTCTATTGAGAAGAAAACTGGAAGCGTAGGTCATCAATCATTTTCTACTTTGAATAATCTCTTTCATAAAGAGGTAAATTCTCCTAAATTCCAGAATGAATGACATTCAATAGAGCAAAGTAAAATGCTTTAAATACATAAAATAAATATCTTGATGGACCTTCCACCATCTGTTTTAGGAACTTAAATTATAAAAGAACCCCTAAATTTAAGAAAACTTATATCAACAGCTAAAATTGAGATTGTTTTTTCCATCTATTACTTTGATTTTCCTGACCCATTTTTGAGAATTGCCACCATTCTGGATCAATAATTCCAAATAATTTCTTGAAGAGAGTGAGATTCCTCCCAAGTCATTTAACATGCTTACTAATCAATAAAGATATGAAAAAAGAAAAAAACCCCATATATATGAAGGAAGCAAATTATATTAAAAGACTGACTTTGAGAAAAGGTTGCTGCTTGCCAAGAAAATTTTATTATTATAAAATATTTTCTGTCATTTGTTTTTCTTCTTTGTCACTTACAGTTTATCTCTGTAGACTTGTAAACACATCATAATCCAAAGCAGTTGAGCTTATCAATAAAATGCAAATCAGCGCAAGAGAGCCAACTGCATAATTAAAACAAAAGTGTACCGGGCTTCCCTGGTGGAGCAGTGGTTGAGAGCCTGCCTGCCGATGCAGGGGCCACGGGTTTGTGCCCCGGTCCGGGAAGATCACACATGCCGCGCAGCGGCGAGGCCCGTGAGCCCTGGCCGCTTAGCCTGCATGTCCGGGGCCTGTGTTCCGCATGGGAGAGGACACAACAGTGAGAGGCCCGCGTACTGAAAAATAAAAAGCATACCACCATCATCCCAAGCAGATTACAAAATAGCAAGCAGATTATAAAATAATAGTCTACAAGCCTGCTTTTTTAAATATATATCTAAATGCACTGAATGTCTTATATAAAAAGCCAAGAGATAGAGATGAAACAAAATACTAAAAGTAAACATCTCCCTCCCCAAAACCATAACTCCCTTCCAGTCATGAGGAGAACATCACACAAACCCAAGTTGAGGGACAGTCTATGAAATACGTGAACCAGGACTCTTCAAAATTGTCATTAAGAAAATGAAAGTCTGGGACTTTCCTGGTGGTGCAGTGGTTAAGAATCCGTCTGCCAGTGGAGGGGACATGGGTTCCAGCCCTGGTCCGGGAAGATCCCTCATGCCGCAGAGCAACTAAGCCCGTACGTCACAACTACTGAGCCTGCGCTCTACAGCCCGCGAGCCACAACGACTGAGACCACACGCCGCAACTACTGAAGCCCGCGCACTCTAGGGTCTGTGTGCCGCATCTACTGAGCCCAGTTGCTGCAATTACTGAAGCCCGCACACTTAGAGCCTGTGCTCCGCAACAAAAGAAGCCACCACAATCAGAAGTCCGCGCACCACAACAAAGAGTAGCCCCCACTTGCCACAACTAGAGAAAGCCCGCGCGCAGCAACAAAGACCCAACACAGCCAAATATAAACAATAATAAAAATAAATAAATAAAGGCATCATAACATAAAAACAAATGAGGAAGTAATTATTTTTTAAAAAAGAATAACGGGTGGGGCAGTGGTTAAGAATCCACCTGGCAGTGCAGGGGAAACGGCTTTGAGCCCTGGTCCGGGAAGATCCCACATGCTGCAGAGCAAGTAAGCCCGTGAGCCCCAACTATTCAGCCAGTGCGTCTGGAGCCTGTGCTACGCAACAAGAGGCGCCACGGCAGTGAGAGGCCCACGAACCACGATGAGGAGTGGCCCCTGCTCGCCACAACTAGAGAAGGCCCTCGCACAGAAACGAAGACCCAACACAGCCAAAAATAAATAAAATATAAATAAAAATAAATACATTTAAAAGGAAAACCTATACATTTCCCTTTCTGCAAATGTAGGTTTTCGAGGCAAGAGTAGAGCCTCAGAAAGAATGTCTGCAAACAGAACAATCACTAGTTCACTAAGTACAAAATGTAGGATACTTTTGGAGAATCCCATCACAGCTAGATAATTGGTCCAGGACCAAAAGTAACTACTGGAAGAAAAATGAAATCAACAGTGTACCACAGAGGTGGTAGGCACACTGGCCTGGACTAAGACATGTTCAGTCATAGAAAATAAGGGTGGTGATTTTTAAGCATCATTCTCGTCCCACTGTGGACTTCCTTCTGCAGCAGTATAAGGATACCACCAGATCATCTTGAAATCAAGTCATGAAATGTACCTTTATATTTCTAAAAATCAATGATTGTCCTTAAATTAACTTTTCTTATTAATTTAGTCATGGTGCTCTTTTACTTCTAAAACATTAAATCTTATTTGATTAGAGACAGACTTCAAAAAATAAAAATAAACTGTGATCAAATAGCAGGAACAAACAGTAGTAACTAAAATTTCTTCAATCTAAACTGGAGATGATTTCTGTATCTCTGTCTTTTACATTTGTCTCCATTAGGGGAAAAAATATGTACCTCATAATTAACTTGGCTGGAATGAATCAGACTGCATTTGTAAAAGTCTCAGAAGACCAATGAGCTGTGCTAAACAGTACCAGTATCCACCTGAGCAGAAATTACTATCCTTAAGTTTCTATACATAACTAACACAACAAAAATTTAAACAAAAGAAGAACTACTAGAAACAAATTAGAGATTCATGTTTTTAAGACAGTAATTTGCCTTTAGTCAGTAATTTGCCTCATACATTATGATTTTCCCTGTGGAAACCCAATTATTATCCTGAAAACAAGACCACTTTAGAAAGCAAATGCATTGTGACAAAAGAAAGAAAAGGCAGATTGATACATTATTAAAATAATTCACATGCCATACCCTGAGGAGAAAGGAAGCCATGGCAGAGCAGGCCCCCTTCTCCTCAATGGACAGCACAGCTGTGGGGAAGACACTGCAGCTAGCAGAAGCGTGTCACACTTCCTCAGAGAGGAAGCAAGTTACAGACAACTCTACAGAGGGCACCCATAAACTGACGGCCACGCTCATTACCCAACGTCCAGGCCACCCACAGGCTGACTGCAGCCCAACTTTCCCACCATTCCCACACAGGCCCCAGGAACCGTCAGGCCTCTGAGGCTCTGCCAATGCCCTTCCCTCCACCCAAATATCCTTTCCCTCCTCTCTCCGGACCTCAATCCTGCCCAGCTCTAAATGAGCACTGCAAGGCCTATTTCCCTAAGAATGCCTCTCTCAAAACCAAAATTACTTCCTCGAGAATGATCTGCCTCTTACTCATCCATCATTATCTTGGATTAAATACTTCATGTAAGATGCCTTATCTGACCAACACAACTAGTTTAGAAATAAGAGTCATGTTTTAGACCATCTATGACATGACATGACAACCATTCAGCTCACTAAAACCATTCAATAAATACTCTAATTGAATTTCCCAAAGAGTTGACCTAAAATAACCTAAATGCCAAGCATTCCAAGAACCGTCCTGAACCAAATTCACTTCTCATTCGAATGTCAATGTCATACACAGGGATGTTGTATTGTCTTTAAATGTACTTGCCTTTATCCAAAACTAGAATCTCTGACGAATCAATGGGACACACATGTAAAATATTCTGAAAAGGAAAAAAGCTTTATTTATTGTACTGTGCTTAATATTCAGCCAGACCTGCATTTTTCTCTAAAACTTATACAATTACTGAGGATACAAGTAGCATTTGAAGAGAGACTAAGTCTATTGAGAAGAAAATTGGAAGCGAAGGTCATCAATCATTTTCTACTTTGAAAAATCTCTTTCATAAAGAGGTAAATTCTCCTAAATACCAGAATGAATGGAATTCAATACAGCAAAGTAAAATGCTTTAAATACATAAAATAAATATCTTGGTGGACCTTCCACCATCTGTTTTAGTAACTTAAATTTTAAAAAATCTTTAAATTTAAGAAAAGTTATATCAACAGCTAAAATTGAGATTTTTTTCCATCTATTACTTTAATTTTACTGACCCATTTTTGAGAATTGTCAGCATTCTGGTTCAATAATTCCAAATTATTTCTTGAAGAGTGTGCGATTCCTCCCAAGTCATTTAACATGCTTACCAATCAATAAAGATATGAAAAAACAAAAAAAACCCATATTTATGAATCAAGCAAATTATCTGAAAAGAGTGACTTAGAGAAAATGTTGCTGCTTGCCAAGAAAATTTTATTATTATAAAACAGTTTCTGTCATTTGTTTTTCTTCATTGTCACTTCCAGATTATCTCTGTAGACTTGTAAACACATAATAATCCAAAGCAGTTGAGCTTTATCAATAAAATGTAAATCAACGAAAGAGAGCCAACTGCATAATTAAAAGAAAAGTGTACCGGGCTTCCCTGGTGGAGCAGTGGTTGAGAGCCTGCCTGCCGAGGCAGGGGCCACGGGTTTGTGCCCCGGCCCGGGAAGATCCCACATGCCACGGAGCGGCAAGGCCCGTGAGCCATGGCCGCTGAGCCTGCACGTCCGTGTCCTGTGTTCCGCATGGGAGAGGAAACAACAGTGAGAAGCCGGCGTACTGAAAAAAAAAAGCATACCACCATCATCCCAAGCAGATTACAAAACAGCAAGCAGATTATAAAATAATAGTCTACAAGCCTGCTTATTTCAATATATATCTAAATGCATTGGATGTCTTATATAAAAAGCCAAGAGATAGAGATGAAACAAAATACTAAAAGTAAACATCTCCCTCCCCAAAACCCTAACTCCCTTCCAGTCATGAGGAGAACATCTCACAAACCCAAGTTGAGGGACAGTCTATGAAATACGTGAACCAGGACTCTTCAAAATTGGCATTAAGGAAAGGAAAGTCTGGGACATGCTTGGTGGTGCAGTGGTTAAGAATCCGTCTGCCAGTGCAGGGGACATGGGTTCCAGCCCTGGTCCGGGAAGATCCCACATGCCGCCGAGCAACTAAGCCCGTACGTCACAACTACTGAGCCTGTGCTCTACAGCCCGCGAGCCACAACGACTGAGGCCACACGCCGCAACTACTGAAGCCCGCGCACTCTAGGGTCTGTGTGCCGCAACTACTGAGCCCAGGTGCTGCAATTACTGAAGCCCGCACACTTAGAGCCCGTGCTCCGCAACAAAAGAAGCCACCACAATCAGAAGTCTGCGCACCACAACAAAGAGTAGCCCCCACTTGCCACAACCAGAGAAAGCCCGCGCGCAGCAACAAAGACCCAACACAGCCAAATATAAACAATAATAAAAATAAATAAATAAAGGCATCATAACATAAAAACAAAGGAGGAAGTAATTATTTTTTAAAAAAGAATAACGGGTGGGGCAGTGGTTAAGAATCCGCCTGGCAGTGCAGGGGAAACGGCTTTGAGCCCTGGTCCGGGAAGATCCCACATGCTGCAGAGCAAGTAAGCCCGTGAGCCCCAACTATTCAGCCAGTGCGTCTGGAGCCTGTGCTACGCAACAAGAGGGGCCGCAGCATTGAGAGGCCCATGCACCACGATGAGGAGGGGCCCCTGCTAAACGCAACTAGAGAAGGCCCTCACACAGAAACGAAGACCCAACACAGCCAAAAATAAATAAAAAATAAATAAAAATAAATACATTGAAAAGGAAAACCTATACATTTCCCTTTCTGCAAATGTAGGTTTTCGAGGCAAGAGTAGAGCTTCAGAAAGAATGTCGGCAAACAGAACAATCACTAGTTCACTAAGTACAAATTGTAGGATACTTTTGAAGAATCCCATCACAGCTAGATAATTGGTCCAGAATCAAAAGTAAATACTGGAAGAAAAATGAAATCAATGGTGTACCACAGAGGTGGTAGGCAGACTGGCCTGGACTAAGACATGTTCAGTCATAGATAATAAGGGTGCTGATTTGTAAGCATCATTCTCGTCCCACTGTGGACTTCCTTCTGCGACAGTATAAGGATACCACCAGATCATCTTGAAATCAAGTCATGAAATGTACTTTTATATTTTTAAAAATCAATTCTTGTCCTTAAATTAACATTTCTTCTTAGTTTAGTCATGGTCCTCTATTACTTCTAAAACATTAAATCTGAATTGATTAGAGACAGACTTCAAAAAATAAAAATAAACTGTGATCAAATAGCAGGAACAAACAGTAGTAACTGAAATTACTTCAATCTAAACTGAAGATGATTTCTGTATCTCTGTCTTTTACATTTGTCTCCATTAGGGGAAAAAATTATGTACCTCATAATTAACTTGGCTGGAACGAGTCAGACTGCATTGGTCAAAGTTTCAGAAGACCAATGAGCTGAGCTAAACAGTACCACTATCCACCTGAGCAGAAATTACTCTCCATAAGTTTCTTTACATAAGTAACAAAACAAAAATTTAAACAAAAGAAGAACTACTAGAAAAAAGTTAGAGATTCATTGTTTAAGTCAGTAATTTGCCTCATACATTATGATTTTCCCTGTGGAAACCCAATTATTATCCTGAAAACAAGACCACTTTAGAAAGCAAATGCATCGTGACAAAAGAAAGAAAAGGCAGATTGATACATTATTAAAATAACTCACACGCCATACCCTGAGGAGTAAGGAAGCCATGGCAGAGGAGGCCCCTTTCTCCTCCATGGACAGCACAGCTGTGGGGAAGACACTGCAGCTAGCAGAAGCGTGTCACACTTCCTCAGGGAGGAAGCAAGTTACAGACCACTCTAGAGAGGGCGCACATAAACTGACGGCCACGCTCATTACCCAACGTCCAGGCCACCCACAGGCTGACTGCAACCCAACTTTCCCACCATTCCCACACAGGCCCCAGGAACCGTCAGGCCTCTGAGGCTCTGCCAATGCCCTTCCCTCTACCCAAATATCCTTTCCCTCCTCTCTCGGGACTTCAATCCTGCCCAGCTCTAAATGAACACTCCAAGGCCTCTTTCCCTAAGAATGCCTCTCTCAAAACCAAAATTACTTCCTAAAGAAAGATCTGTCTCTTACCCATCCATCATTATCTTGGATTCAATACATCATGTAAGATGCCTTATCAGACCAACACAACTATTTTAGAAATAAGAGTCATGTTTTAGACCATCTATGACATGACACGACAACCATTCAGCTCACTAAAACCATTCAATAAATACTCTAATTGAATTTCCCAAAGAGTTGACCTAAAATAACCTAAATGCCAAGCATTCCAAGAACCATACTGAACCAAATTCACTTCTCATTCGAATGCCAATGTCATACACAGGGATGTTGTATTGTCTTGAAATGTACTTGCCTTTATCCAAAACTAGAATCTCTGACGAATCTATGGGACACACATGTAAAATATTCTGCAAAGTCAAAAAGCTTTATTTAGTGTCCTGTGCTTAATATTCAGCCAGACCTGCATTTTTCTCTAAAGCTTATACAATTACTGAGTATGCAAGAAGCATTAGAAGAGAGACTAAGTCTATTGAGAAGAAAACTGGAAGCGTAGGTCATCAATCATTTTCTACTTTGAATAATCTCTTTCATAAAGAGGTAAATTCTCCTAAATTCCAGAATGAATGACATTCAATAGAGCAAAGTAAAATGCTTTAAATACATAAAATAAATATCTTGATGGACCTTCCACCATCTGTTTTAGGAACTTAAATTATAAAAGAACCCCTAAATTTAAGAAAACTTATATCAACAGCTAAAATTGAGATTGTTTTTTCCATCTATTACTTTGATTTTCCTGACCCATTTTTGAGAATTGCCACCATTCTGGATCAATAATTCCAAATAATTTCTTGAAGAGAGTGAGATTCCTCCCAAGTCATTTAACATGCTTACTAATCAATAAAGATATGAAAAAAGAAAAAAACCCCATATATATGAAGGAAGCAAATTATATTAAAAGACTGACTTTGAGAAAAGGTTGCTGCTTGCCAAGAAAATTTTATTATTATAAAATATTTTCTGTCATTTGTTTTTCTTCTTTGTCACTTACAGTTTATCTCTGTAGACTTGTAAACACATCATAATCCAAAGCAGTTGAGCTTATCAATAAAATGCAAATCAGCGCAAGAGAGCCAACTGCATAATTAAAACAAAAGTGTACCGGGCTTCCCTGGTGGAGCAGTGGTTGAGAGCCTGCCTGCCGATGCAGGGGCCACGGGTTTGTGCCCCGGTCCGGGAAGGTCACACATGCCGCGCAGCGGCGAGGCCCGTGAGCCCTGGCCGCTTAGCCTGCATGTCCGGGGCCTGTGTTCCGCATGGGAGAGGACACAACAGTGAGAGGCCCGCGTACTGAAAAATAAAAAGCATACCACCATCATCCCAAGCAGATTACAAAATAGCAAGCAGATTATAAAATAATAGTCTACAAGCCTGCTTTTTTAAATATATATCTAAATGCATTGAATGTCTTATATAAAAAGCCAAGAGATAGAGATGAAACAAAATACTAAAAGTAAACATCTCCCTCCCCAAAACCATAACTCCCTTCCAGTCATGAGGAGAACATCACACAAACCCAAGTTGAGGGACAGTCTATGAAATACGTGAACCAGGACTCTTCAAAATTGTCATTAAGAAAATGAAAGTCTGGGACTTTCCTGGTGGTGCAGTGGTTAAGAATCCGTCTGCCAGTGGAGGGGACATGGGTTCCAGCCCTGGTCCGGGAAGATCCCTCATGCCGCAGAGCAACTAAGCCCGTACGTCACAACTACTGAGCCTGCGCTCTACAGCCCGCGAGCCACAACGACTGAGACCACACGCCGCAACTACTGAAGCCCGCGCACTCTAGGGTCTGTGTGCCGCATCTACTGAGCCCAGTTGCTGCAATTACTGAAGCCCGCACACTTAGAGCCTGTGCTCCGCAACAAAAGAAGCCACCACAATCAGAAGTCCGCGCACCACAACAAAGAGTAGCCCCCACTTGCCACAACTAGAGAAAGCCCGCGCGCAGCAACAAAGACCCAACACAGCCAAATATAAACAATAATAAAAATAAATAAATAAAGGCATCATAACATAAAAACAAATGAGGAAGTAATTATTTTTTAAAAAAGAATAACGGGTGGGGCAGTGGTTAAGAATCCACCTGGCAGTGCAGGGGAAACGGCTTTGAGCCCTGGTCCGGGAAGATCCCACATGCTGCAGAGCAAGTAAGCCCGTGAGCCCCAACTATTCAGCCAGTGCGTCTGGAGCCTGTGCTACGCAACAAGAGGCGCCACGGCAGTGAGAGGCCCACGAACCACGATGAGGAGTGGCCCCTGCTCGCCACAACTAGAGAAGGCCCTCGCACAGAAACGAAGACCCAACACAGCCAAAAATAAATAAAATATAAATAAAAATAAATACATTTAAAAGGAAAACCTATACATTTCCCTTTCTGCAAATGTAGGTTTTCGAGGCAAGAGTAGAGCCTCAGAAAGAATGTCTGCAAACAGAACAATCACTAGTTCACTAAGTACAAAATGTAGGATACTTTTGGAGAATCCCATCACAGCTAGATAATTGGTCCAGGACCAAAAGTAACTACTGGAAGAAAAATGAAATCAACAGTGTACCACAGAGGTGGTAGGCACACTGGCCTGGACTAAGACATGTTCAGTCATAGAAAATAAGGGTGGTGATTTTTAAGCATCATTCTCGTCCCACTGTGGACTTCCTTCTGCAGCAGTATAAGGATACCACCAGATCATCTTGAAATCAAGTCATGAAATGTACCTTTATATTTCTAAAAATCAATGATTGTCCTTAAATTAACTTTTCTTATTAATTTAGTCATGGTGCTCTTTTACTTCTAAAACATTAAATCTTATTTGATTAGAGACAGACTTCAAAAAATAAAAATAAACTGTGATCAAATAGCAGGAACAAACAGTAGTAACTAAAATTTCTTCAATCTAAACTGGAGATGATTTCTGTATCTCTGTCTTTTACATTTGTCTCCATTAGGGGAAAAAATATGTACCTCATAATTAACTTGGCTGGAATGAATCAGACTGCATTTGTAAAAGTCTCAGAAGACCAATGAGCTGTGCTAAACAGTACCAGTATCCACCTGAGCAGAAATTACTATCCTTAAGTTTCTATACATAACTAACACAACAAAAATTTAAACAAAAGAAGAACTACTAGAAACAAATTAGAGATTCATGTTTTTAAGACAGTAATTTGCCTTTAGTCAGTAATTTGCCTCATACATTATGATTTTCCCTGTGGAAACCCAATTATTATCCTGAAAACAAGACCACTTTAGAAAGCAAATGCATTGTGACAAAAGAAAGAAAAGGCAGATTGATACATTATTAAAATAATTCACACGCCATACCCTGAGGAGAAAGGAAGCCATGGCAGAGCAGGCCCCCTTCTCCTCAATGGACAGCACAGCTGTGGGGAAGACACTGCAGCTAGCAGAAGCGTGTCACACTTCCTCAGAGAGGAAGCAAGTTACAGACAACTCTACAGAGGGCACCCATAAACTGACGGCCACGCTCATTACCCAACGTCCAGGCCACCCACAGGCTGACTGCAGCCCAACTTTCCCACCATTCCCACACAGGCCCCAGGAACCGTCAGGCCTCTGAGGCTCTGCCAATGCCCTTCCCTCCACCCAAATATCCTTTCCCTCCTCTCTCCGGACCTCAATCCTGCCCAGCTCTAAATGAGCACTGCAAGGCCTATTTCCCTAAGAATGCCTCTCTCAAAACCAAAATTACTTCCTCGAGAATGATCTGCCTCTTACTCATCCATCATTATCTTGGATTAAATACTTCATGTAAGATGCCTTATCTGACCAACACAACTAGTTTAGAAATAAGAGTCATGTTTTAGACCATCTATGACATGACATGACAACCATTCAGCTCACTAAAACCATTCAATAAATACTCTAATTGAATTTCCCAAAGAGTTGACCTAAAATAACCTAAATGCCAAGCATTCCAAGAACCGTCCTGAACCAAATTCACTTCTCATTCGAATGTCAATGTCATACACAGGGATGTTGTATTGTCTTTAAATGTACTTGCCTTTATCCAAAACTAGAATCTCTGACGAATCAATGGGACACACATGTAAAATATTCTGAAAAGGAAAAAAGCTTTATTTATTGTACTGTGCTTAATATTCAGCCAGACCTGCATTTTTCTCTAAAACTTATACAATTACTGAGGATACAAGTAGCATTTGAAGAGAGACTAAGTCTATTGAGAAGAAAATTGGAAGCGAAGGTCATCAATCATTTTCTACTTTGAAAAATCTCTTTCATAAAGAGGTAAATTCTCCTAAATACCAGAATGAATGGAATTCAATACAGCAAAGTAAAATGCTTTAAATACATAAAATAAATATCTTGGTGGACCTTCCACCATCTGTTTTAGTAACTTAAATTTTAAAAAATCTTTAAATTTAAGAAAAGTTATATCAACAGCTAAAATTGAGATTTTTTTCCATCTATTACTTTAATTTTACTGACCCATTTTTGAGAATTGTCAGCATTCTGGTTCAATAATTCCAAATTATTTCTTGAAGAGTGTGCGATTCCTCCCAAGTCATTTAACATGCTTACCAATCAATAAAGATATGAAAAAACAAAAAAAACCCATATTTATGAATCAAGCAAATTATCTGAAAAGAGTGACTTAGAGAAAATGTTGCTGCTTGCCAAGAAAATTTTATTATTATAAAACAGTTTCTGTCATTTGTTTTTCTTCATTGTCACTTCCAGATTATCTCTGTAGACTTGTAAACACATAATAATCCAAAGCAGTTGAGCTTTATCAATAAAATGTAAATCAACGAAAGAGAGCCAACTGCATAATTAAAAGAAAAGTGTACCGGGCTTCCCTGGTGGAGCAGTGGTTGAGAGCCTGCCTGCCGAGGCAGGGGCCACGGGTTTGTGCCCCGGCCCGGGAAGATCCCACATGCCACGGAGCGGCAAGGCCCGTGAGCCATGGCCGCTGAGCCTGCACGTCCGTGTCCTGTGTTCCGCATGGGAGAGGAAACAACAGTGAGAAGCCGGCGTACTGAAAAAAAAAAGCATACCACCATCATCCCAAGCAGATTACAAAACAGCAAGCAGATTATAAAATAATAGTCTACAAGCCTGCTTATTTCAATATATATCTAAATGCATTGGATGTCTTATATAAAAAGCCAAGAGATAGAGATGAAACAAAATACTAAAAGTAAACATCTCCCTCCCCAAAACCCTAACTCCCTTCCAGTCATGAGGAGAACATCTCACAAACCCAAGTTGAGGGACAGTCTATGAAATACGTGAACCAGGACTCTTCAAAATTGGCATTAAGGAAAGGAAAGTCTGGGACATGCTTGGTGGTGCAGTGGTTAAGAATCCGTCTGCCAGTGCAGGGGACATGGGTTCCAGCCCTGGTCCGGGAAGATCCCACATGCCGCCGAGCAACTAAGCCCGTACGTCACAACTACTGAGCCTGTGCTCTACAGCCCGCGAGCCACAACGACTGAGGCCACACGCCGCAACTACTGAAGCCCGCGCACTCTAGGGTCTGTGTGCCGCAACTACTGAGCCCAGGTGCTGCAATTACTGAAGCCCGCACACTTAGAGCCCGTGCTCCGCAACAAAAGAAGCCACCACAATCAGAAGTCTGCGCACCACAACAAAGAGTAGCCCCCACTTGCCACAACCAGAGAAAGCCCGCGCGCAGCAACAAAGACCCAACACAGCCAAATATAAACAATAATAAAAATAAATAAATAAAGGCATCATAACATAAAAACAAAGGAGGAAGTAATTATTTTTTAAAAAAGAATAACGGGTGGGGCAGTGGTTAAGAATCCGCCTGGCAGTGCAGGGGAAACGGCTTTGAGCCCTGGTCCGGGAAGATCCCACATGCTGCAGAGCAAGTAAGCCCGTGAGCCCCAACTATTCAGCCAGTGCGTCTGGAGCCTGTGCTACGCAACAAGAGGGGCCGCAGCATTGAGAGGCCCATGCACCACGATGAGGAGGGGCCCCTGCTAAACGCAACTAGAGAAGGCCCTCACACAGAAACGAAGACCCAACACAGCCAAAAATAAATAAAAAATAAATAAAAATAAATACATTGAAAAGGAAAACCTATACATTTCCCTTTCTGCAAATGTAGGTTTTCGAGGCAAGAGTAGAGCTTCAGAAAGAATGTCGGCAAACAGAACAATCACTAGTTCACTAAGTACAAATTGTAGGATACTTTTGAAGAATCCCATCACAGCTAGATAATTGGTCCAGAATCAAAAGTAAATACTGGAAGAAAAATGAAATCAATGGTGTACCACAGAGGTGGTAGGCAGACTGGCCTGGACTAAGACATGTTCAGTCATAGATAATAAGGGTGCTGATTTGTAAGCATCATTCTCGTCCCACTGTGGACTTCCTTCTGCGACAGTATAAGGATACCACCAGATCATCTTGAAATCAAGTCATGAAATGTACTTTTATATTTTTAAAAATCAATTCTTGTCCTTAAATTAACATTTCTTCTTAGTTTAGTCATGGTCCTCTATTACTTCTAAAACATTAAATCTGAATTGATTAGAGACAGACTTCAAAAAATAAAAATAAACTGTGATCAAATAGCAGGAACAAACAGTAGTAACTGAAATTACTTCAATCTAAACTGAAGATGATTTCTGTATCTCTGTCTTTTACATTTGTCTCCATTAGGGGAAAAAATTATGTACCTCATAATTAACTTGGCTGGAACGAGTCAGACTGCATTGGTCAAAGTTTCAGAAGACCAATGAGCTGAGCTAAACAGTACCACTATCCACCTGAGCAGAAATTACTCTCCATAAGTTTCTTTACATAAGTAACAAAACAAAAATTTAAACAAAAGAAGAACTACTAGAAAAAAGTTAGAGATTCATTGTTTAAGTCAGTAATTTGCCTCATACATTATGATTTTCCCTGTGGAAACCCAATTATTATCCTGAAAACAAGACCACTTTAGAAAGCAAATGCATCGTGACAAAAGAAAGAAAAGGCAGATTGATACATTATTAAAATAACTCACACGCCATACCCTGAGGAGTAAGGAAGCCATGGCAGAGGAGGCCCCTTTCTCCTCCATGGACAGCACAGCTGTGGGGAAGACACTGCAGCTAGCAGAAGCGTGTCACACTTCCTCAGGGAGGAAGCAAGTTACAGACCACTCTAGAGAGGGCGCACATAAACTGACGGCCACGCTCATTACCCAACGTCCAGGCCACCCACAGGCTGACTGCAACCCAACTTTCCCACCATTCCCACACAGGCCCCAGGAACCGTCAGGCCTCTGAGGCTCTGCCAATGCCCTTCCCTCTACCCAAATATCCTTTCCCTCCTCTCTCGGGACTTCAATCCTGCCCAGCTCTAAATGAACACTCCAAGGCCTCTTTCCCTAAGAATGCCTCTCTCAAAACCAAAATTACTTCCTAAAGAAAGATCTGCCTCTTACTCATCCATCATTATCTTGGATTCAATACATCATGTAAGATGCCTTATCAGACCAACACAACTATTTTAGAAATAAGAGTCATGTTTTAGACCATCTATGACATGACACGACAACCATTCAGCTCACTAAAACCATTCAATAAATACTCTAATTGAATTTCCCAAAGAGTTGACCTAAAATAACCTAAATGCCAAGCATTCCAAGAACCATACTGAACCAAATTCACTTCTCATTCGAATGCCAATGTCATACACAGGGATGTTGTATTGTCTTGAAATGTACTTGCCTTTATCCAAAACTAGAATCTCTGACGAATCTATGGGACACACATGTAAAATATTCTGCAAAGTCAAAAAGCTTTATTTAGTGTCCTGTGCTTAATATTCAGCCAGACCTGCATTTTTCTCTAAAGCTTATACAATTACTGAGTATGCAAGAAGCATTAGAAGAGAGACTAAGTCTATTGAGAAGAAAACTGGAAGCGTAGGTCATCAATCATTTTCTACTTTGAATAATCTCTTTCATAAAGAGGTAAATTCTCCTAAATTCCAGAATGAATGACATTCAATAGAGCAAAGTAAAATGCTTTAAATACATAAAATAAATATCTTGATGGACCTTCCACCATCTGTTTTAGGAACTTAAATTATAAAAGAACCCCTAAATTTAAGAAAACTTATATCAACAGCTAAAATTGAGATTGTTTTTTCCATCTATTACTTTGATTTTCCTGACCCATTTTTGAGAATTGCCACCATTCTGGATCAATAATTCCAAATAATTTCTTGAAGAGAGTGAGATTCCTCCCAAGTCATTTAACATGCTTACTAATCAATAAAGATATGAAAAAAGAAAAAAACCCCATATATATGAAGGAAGCAAATTATATTAAAAGACTGACTTTGAGAAAAGGTTGCTGCTTGCCAAGAAAATTTTATTATTATAAAATATTTTCTGTCATTTGTTTTTCTTCTTTGTCACTTACAGTTTATCTCTGTAGACTTGTAAACACATCATAATCCAAAGCAGTTGAGCTTATCAATAAAATGCAAATCAGCGCAAGAGAGCCAACTGCATAATTAAAACAAAAGTGTACCGGGCTTCCCTGGTGGAGCAGTGGTTGAGAGCCTGCCTGCCGATGCAGGGGCCACGGGTTTGTGCCCCGGTCCGGGAAGATCACACATGCCGCGCAGCGGCGAGGCCCGTGAGCCCTGGCCGCTTAGCCTGCATGTCCGGGGCCTGTGTTCCGCATGGGAGAGGACACAACAGTGAGAGGCCCGCGTACTGAAAAATAAAAAGCATACCACCATCATCCCAAGCAGATTACAAAATAGCAAGCAGATTATAAAATAATAGTCTACAAGCCTGCTTTTTTAAATATATATCTAAATGCATTGAATGTCTTATATAAAAAGCCAAGAGATAGAGATGAAACAAAATACTAAAAGTAAACATCTCCCTCCCCAAAACCATAACTCCCTTCCAGTCATGAGGAGAACATCACACAAACCCAAGTTGAGGGACAGTCTATGAAATACGTGAACCAGGACTCTTCAAAATTGTCATTAAGAAAATGAAAGTCTGGGACTTTCCTGGTGGTGCAGTGGTTAAGAATCCGTCTGCCAGTGGAGGGGACATGGGTTCCAGCCCTGGTCCGGGAAGATCCCTCATGCCGCAGAGCAACTAAGCCCGTACGTCACAACTACTGAGCCTGCGCTCTACAGCCCGCGAGCCACAACGACTGAGACCACACGCCGCAACTACTGAAGCCCGCGCACTCTAGGGTCTGTGTGCCGCATCTACTGAGCCCAGTTGCTGCAATTACTGAAGCCCGCACACTTAGAGCCTGTGCTCCGCAACAAAAGAAGCCACCACAATCAGAAGTCCGCGCACCACAACAAAGAGTAGCCCCCACTTGCCACAACTAGAGAAAGCCCGCGCGCAGCAACAAAGACCCAACACAGCCAAATATAAACAATAATAAAAATAAATAAATAAAGGCATCATAACATAAAAACAAATGAGGAAGTAATTATTTTTTAAAAAAGAATAACGGGTGGGGCAGTGGTTAAGAATCCACCTGGCAGTGCAGGGGAAACGGCTTTGAGCCCTGGTCCGGGAAGATCCCACATGCTGCAGAGCAAGTAAGCCCGTGAGCCCCAACTATTCAGCCAGTGCGTCTGGAGCCTGTGCTACGCAACAAGAGGCGCCACGGCAGTGAGAGGCCCACGAACCACGATGAGGAGTGGCCCCTGCTCGCCACAACTAGAGAAGGCCCTCGCACAGAAACGAAGACCCAACACAGCCAAAAATAAATAAAATATAAATAAAAATAAATACATTTAAAAGGAAAACCTATACATTTCCCTTTCTGCAAATGTAGGTTTTCGAGGCAAGAGTAGAGCCTCAGAAAGAATGTCTGCAAACAGAACAATCACTAGTTCACTAAGTACAAAATGTAGGATACTTTTGGAGAATCCCATCACAGCTAGATAATTGGTCCAGGACCAAAAGTAACTACTGGAAGAAAAATGAAATCAACAGTGTACCACAGAGGTGGTAGGCACACTGGCCTGGACTAAGACATGTTCAGTCATAGAAAATAAGGGTGGTGATTTTTAAGCATCATTCTCGTCCCACTGTGGACTTCCTTCTGCAGCAGTATAAGGATACCACCAGATCATCTTGAAATCAAGTCATGAAATGTACCTTTATATTTCTAAAAATCAATGATTGTCCTTAAATTAACTTTTCTTATTAATTTAGTCATGGTGCTCTTTTACTTCTAAAACATTAAATCTTATTTGATTAGAGACAGACTTCAAAAAATAAAAATAAACTGTGATCAAATAGCAGGAACAAACAGTAGTAACTAAAATTTCTTCAATCTAAACTGGAGATGATTTCTGTATCTCTGTCTTTTACATTTGTCTCCATTAGGGGAAAAAATATGTACCTCATAATTAACTTGGCTGGAATGAATCAGACTGCATTTGTAAAAGTCTCAGAAGACCAATGAGCTGTGCTAAACAGTACCAGTATCCACCTGAGCAGAAATTACTATCCTTAAGTTTCTATACATAACTAACACAACAAAAATTTAAACAAAAGAAGAACTACTAGAAACAAATTAGAGATTCATGTTTTTAAGACAGTAATTTGCCTTTAGTCAGTAATTTGCCTCATACATTATGATTTTCCCTGTGGAAACCCAATTATTATCCTGAAAACAAGACCACTTTAGAAAGCAAATGCATTGTGACAAAAGAAAGAAAAGGCAGATTGATACATTATTAAAATAATTCACACGCCATACCCTGAGGAGAAAGGAAGCCATGGCAGAGCAGGCCCCCTTCTCCTCAATGGACAGCACAGCTGTGGGGAAGACACTGCAGCTAGCAGAAGCGTGTCACACTTCCTCAGAGAGGAAGCAAGTTACAGACAACTCTACAGAGGGCACCCATAAACTGACGGCCACGCTCATTACCCAACGTCCAGGCCACCCACAGGCTGACTGCAGCCCAACTTTCCCACCATTCCCACACAGGCCCCAGGAACCGTCAGGCCTCTGAGGCTCTGCCAATGCCCTTCCCTCCACCCAAATATCCTTTCCCTCCTCTCTCCGGACCTCAATCCTGCCCAGCTCTAAATGAGCACTGCAAGGCCTATTTCCCTAAGAATGCCTCTCTCAAAACCAAAATTACTTCCTCGAGAATGATCTGCCTCTTACTCATCCATCATTATCTTGGATTAAATACTTCATGTAAGATGCCTTATCTGACCAACACAACTAGTTTAGAAATAAGAGTCATGTTTTAGACCATCTATGACATGACATGACAACCATTCAGCTCACTAAAACCATTCAATAAATACTCTAATTGAATTTCCCAAAGAGTTGACCTAAAATAACCTAAATGCCAAGCATTCCAAGAACCGTCCTGAACCAAATTCACTTCTCATTCGAATGTCAATGTCATACACAGGGATGTTGTATTGTCTTTAAATGTACTTGCCTTTATCCAAAACTAGAATCTCTGACGAATCAATGGGACACACATGTAAAATATTCTGAAAAGGAAAAAAGCTTTATTTATTGTACTGTGCTTAATATTCAGCCAGACCTGCATTTTTCTCTAAAACTTATACAATTACTGAGGATACAAGTAGCATTTGAAGAGAGACTAAGTCTATTGAGAAGAAAATTGGAAGCGAAGGTCATCAATCATTTTCTACTTTGAAAAATCTCTTTCATAAAGAGGTAAATTCTCCTAAATACCAGAATGAATGGAATTCAATACAGCAAAGTAAAATGCTTTAAATACATAAAATAAATATCTTGGTGGACCTTCCACCATCTGTTTTAGTAACTTAAATTTTAAAAAATCTTTAAATTTAAGAAAAGTTATATCAACAGCTAAAATTGAGATTTTTTTCCATCTATTACTTTAATTTTACTGACCCATTTTTGAGAATTGTCAGCATTCTGGTTCAATAATTCCAAATTATTTCTTGAAGAGTGTGCGATTCCTCCCAAGTCATTTAACATGCTTACCAATCAATAAAGATATGAAAAAACAAAAAAAACCCATATTTATGAATCAAGCAAATTATCTGAAAAGAGTGACTTAGAGAAAATGTTGCTGCTTGCCAAGAAAATTTTATTATTATAAAACAGTTTCTGTCATTTGTTTTTCTTCATTGTCACTTCCAGATTATCTCTGTAGACTTGTAAACACATAATAATCCAAAGCAGTTGAGCTTTATCAATAAAATGTAAATCAACGAAAGAGAGCCAACTGCATAATTAAAAGAAAAGTGTACCGGGCTTCCCTGGTGGAGCAGTGGTTGAGAGCCTGCCTGCCGAGGCAGGGGCCACGGGTTTGTGCCCCGGCCCGGGAAGATCCCACATGCCACGGAGCGGCAAGGCCCGTGAGCCATGGCCGCTGAGCCTGCACGTCCGTGTCCTGTGTTCCGCATGGGAGAGGAAACAACAGTGAGAAGCCGGCGTACTGAAAAAAAAAAGCATACCACCATCATCCCAAGCAGATTACAAAACAGCAAGCAGATTATAAAATAATAGTCTACAAGCCTGCTTATTTCAATATATATCTAAATGCATTGGATGTCTTATATAAAAAGCCAAGAGATAGAGATGAAACAAAATACTAAAAGTAAACATCTCCCTCCCCAAAACCCTAACTCCCTTCCAGTCATGAGGAGAACATCTCACAAACCCAAGTTGAGGGACAGTCTATGAAATACGTGAACCAGGACTCTTCAAAATTGGCATTAAGGAAAGGAAAGTCTGGGACATGCTTGGTGGTGCAGTGGTTAAGAATCCGTCTGCCAGTGCAGGGGACATGGGTTCCAGCCCTGGTCCGGGAAGATCCCACATGCCGCCGAGCAACTAAGCCCGTACGTCACAACTACTGAGCCTGTGCTCTACAGCCCGCGAGCCACAACGACTGAGGCCACACGCCGCAACTACTGAAGCCCGCGCACTCTAGGGTCTGTGTGCCGCAACTACTGAGCCCAGGTGCTGCAATTACTGAAGCCCGCACACTTAGAGCCCGTGCTCCGCAACAAAAGAAGCCACCACAATCAGAAGTCTGCGCACCACAACAAAGAGTAGCCCCCACTTGCCACAACCAGAGAAAGCCCGCGCGCAGCAACAAAGACCCAACACAGCCAAATATAAACAATAATAAAAATAAATAAATAAAGGCATCATAACATAAAAACAAAGGAGGAAGTAATTATTTTTTAAAAAAGAATAACGGGTGGGGCAGTGGTTAAGAATCCGCCTGGCAGTGCAGGGGAAACGGCTTTGAGCCCTGGTCCGGGAAGATCCCACATGCTGCAGAGCAAGTAAGCCCGTGAGCCCCAACTATTCAGCCAGTGCGTCTGGAGCCTGTGCTACGCAACAAGAGGGGCCGCAGCATTGAGAGGCCCATGCACCACGATGAGGAGGGGCCCCTGCTAAACGCAACTAGAGAAGGCCCTCACACAGAAACGAAGACCCAACACAGCCAAAAATAAATAAAAAATAAATAAAAATAAATACATTGAAAAGGAAAACCTATACATTTCCCTTTCTGCAAATGTAGGTTTTCGAGGCAAGAGTAGAGCTTCAGAAAGAATGTCGGCAAACAGAACAATCACTAGTTCACTAAGTACAAATTGTAGGATACTTTTGAAGAATCCCATCACAGCTAGATAATTGGTCCAGAATCAAAAGTAAATACTGGAAGAAAAATGAAATCAATGGTGTACCACAGAGGTGGTAGGCAGACTGGCCTGGACTAAGACATGTTCAGTCATAGATAATAAGGGTGCTGATTTGTAAGCATCATTCTCGTCCCACTGTGGACTTCCTTCTGCGACAGTATAAGGATACCACCAGATCATCTTGAAATCAAGTCATGAAATGTACTTTTATATTTTTAAAAATCAATTCTTGTCCTTAAATTAACATTTCTTCTTAGTTTAGTCATGGTCCTCTATTACTTCTAAAACATTAAATCTGAATTGATTAGAGACAGACTTCAAAAAATAAAAATAAACTGTGATCAAATAGCAGGAACAAACAGTAGTAACTGAAATTACTTCAATCTAAACTGAAGATGATTTCTGTATCTCTGTCTTTTACATTTGTCTCCATTAGGGGAAAAAATTATGTACCTCATAATTAACTTGGCTGGAACGAGTCAGACTGCATTGGTCAAAGTTTCAGAAGACCAATGAGCTGAGCTAAACAGTACCACTATCCACCTGAGCAGAAATTACTCTCCATAAGTTTCTTTACATAAGTAACAAAACAAAAATTTAAACAAAAGAAGAACTACTAGAAAAAAGTTAGAGATTCATTGTTTAAGTCAGTAATTTGCCTCATACATTATGATTTTCCCTGTGGAAACCCAATTATTATCCTGAAAACAAGACCACTTTAGAAAGCAAATGCATCGTGACAAAAGAAAGAAAAGGCAGATTGATACATTATTAAAATAACTCACACGCCATACCCTGAGGAGTAAGGAAGCCATGGCAGAGGAGGCCCCTTTCTCCTCCATGGACAGCACAGCTGTGGGGAAGACACTGCAGCTAGCAGAAGCGTGTCACACTTCCTCAGGGAGGAAGCAAGTTACAGACCACTCTAGAGAGGGCGCACATAAACTGACGGCCACGCTCATTACCCAACGTCCAGGCCACCCACAGGCTGACTGCAACCCAACTTTCCCACCATTCCCACACAGGCCCCAGGAACCGTCAGGCCTCTGAGGCTCTGCCAATGCCCTTCCCTCTACCCAAATATCCTTTCCCTCCTCTCTCGGGACTTCAATCCTGCCCAGCTCTAAATGAACACTCCAAGGCCTCTTTCCCTAAGAATGCCTCTCTCAAAACCAAAATTACTTCCTAAAGAAAGATCTGCCTCTTACCCATCCATCATTATCTTGGATTCAATACATCATGTAAGATGCCTTATCAGACCAACACAACTATTTTAGAAATAAGAGTCATGTTTTAGACCATCTATGACATGACACGACAACCATTCAGCTCACTAAAACCATTCAATAAATACTCTAATTGAATTTCCCAAAGAGTTGACCTAAAATAACCTAAATGCCAAGCATTCCAAGAACCATACTGAACCAAATTCACTTCTCATTCGAATGCCAATGTCATACACAGGGATGTTGTATTGTCTTGAAATGTACTTGCCTTTATCCAAAACTAGAATCTCTGACGAATCTATGGGACACACATGTAAAATATTCTGCAAAGTCAAAAAGCTTTATTTAGTGTCCTGTGCTTAATATTCAGCCAGACCTGCATTTTTCTCTAAAGCTTATACAATTACTGAGTATGCAAGAAGCATTAGAAGAGAGACTAAGTCTATTGAGAAGAAAACTGGAAGCGTAGGTCATCAATCATTTTCTACTTTGAATAATCTCTTTCATAAAGAGGTAAATTCTCCTAAATTCCAGAATGAATGACATTCAATAGAGCAAAGTAAAATGCTTTAAATACATAAAATAAATATCTTGATGGACCTTCCACCATCTGTTTTAGGAACTTAAATTATAAAAGAACCCCTAAATTTAAGAAAACTTATATCAACAGCTAAAATTGAGATTGTTTTTTCCATCTATTACTTTGATTTTCCTGACCCATTTTTGAGAATTGCCACCATTCTGGATCAATAATTCCAAATAATTTCTTGAAGAGAGTGAGATTCCTCCCAAGTCATTTAACATGCTTACTAATCAATAAAGATATGAAAAAAGAAAAAAACCCCATATATATGAAGGAAGCAAATTATATTAAAAGACTGACTTTGAGAAAAGGTTGCTGCTTGCCAAGAAAATTTTATTATTATAAAATATTTTCTGTCATTTGTTTTTCTTCTTTGTCACTTACAGTTTATCTCTGTAGACTTGTAAACACATCATAATCCAAAGCAGTTGAGCTTATCAATAAAATGCAAATCAGCGCAAGAGAGCCAACTGCATAATTAAAACAAAAGTGTACCGGGCTTCCCTGGTGGAGCAGTGGTTGAGAGCCTGCCTGCCGATGCAGGGGCCACGGGTTTGTGCCCCGGTCCGGGAAGGTCACACATGCCGCGCAGCGGCGAGGCCCGTGAGCCCTGGCCGCTTAGCCTGCATGTCCGGGGCCTGTGTTCCGCATGGGAGAGGACACAACAGTGAGAGGCCCGCGTACTGAAAAATAAAAAGCATACCACCATCATCCCAAGCAGATTACAAAATAGCAAGCAGATTATAAAATAATAGTCTACAAGCCTGCTTTTTTAAATATATATCTAAATGCACTGAATGTCTTATATAAAAAGCCAAGAGATAGAGATGAAACAAAATACTAAAAGTAAACATCTCCCTCCCCAAAACCATAACTCCCTTCCAGTCATGAGGAGAACATCACACAAACCCAAGTTGAGGGACAGTCTATGAAATACGTGAACCAGGACTCTTCAAAATTGTCATTAAGAAAATGAAAGTCTGGGACTTTCCTGGTGGTGCAGTGGTTAAGAATCCGTCTGCCAGTGGAGGGGACATGGGTTCCAGCCCTGGTCCGGGAAGATCCCTCATGCCGCAGAGCAACTAAGCCCGTACGTCACAACTACTGAGCCTGCGCTCTACAGCCCGCGAGCCACAACGACTGAGACCACACGCCGCAACTACTGAAGCCCGCGCACTCTAGGGTCTGTGTGCCGCATCTACTGAGCCCAGTTGCTGCAATTACTGAAGCCCGCACACTTAGAGCCTGTGCTCCGCAACAAAAGAAGCCACCACAATCAGAAGTCCGCGCACCACAACAAAGAGTAGCCCCCACTTGCCACAACTAGAGAAAGCCCGCGCGCAGCAACAAAGACCCAACACAGCCAAATATAAACAATAATAAAAATAAATAAATAAAGGCATCATAACATAAAAACAAATGAGGAAGTAATTATTTTTTAAAAAAGAATAACGGGTGGGGCAGTGGTTAAGAATCCACCTGGCAGTGCAGGGGAAACGGCTTTGAGCCCTGGTCCGGGAAGATCCCACATGCTGCAGAGCAAGTAAGCCCGTGAGCCCCAACTATTCAGCCAGTGCGTCTGGAGCCTGTGCTACGCAACAAGAGGCGCCACGGCAGTGAGAGGCCCACGAACCACGATGAGGAGTGGCCCCTGCTCGCCACAACTAGAGAAGGCCCTCGCACAGAAACGAAGACCCAACACAGCCAAAAATAAATAAAATATAAATAAAAATAAATACATTTAAAAGGAAAACCTATACATTTCCCTTTCTGCAAATGTAGGTTTTCGAGGCAAGAGTAGAGCCTCAGAAAGAATGTCTGCAAACAGAACAATCACTAGTTCACTAAGTACAAAATGTAGGATACTTTTGGAGAATCCCATCACAGCTAGATAATTGGTCCAGGACCAAAAGTAACTACTGGAAGAAAAATGAAATCAACAGTGTACCACAGAGGTGGTAGGCACACTGGCCTGGACTAAGACATGTTCAGTCATAGATAATAAGGGTGGTGATTTTTAAGCATCATTCTCGTCCCACTGTGGACTTCCTTCTGCAGCAGTATAAGGATACCACCAGATCATCTTGAAATCAAGTCATGAAATGTACCTTTATATTTCTAAAAATCAATGATTGTCCTTAAATTAACTTTTCTTATTAATTTAGTCATGGTGCTCTTTTACTTCTAAAACATTAAATCTTATTTGATTAGAGACAGACTTCAAAAAATAAAAATAAACTGTGATCAAATAGCAGGAACAAACAGTAGTAACTAAAATTTCTTCAATCTAAACTGGAGATGATTTCTGTATCTCTGTCTTTTACATTTGTCTCCATTAGGGGAAAAAATATGTACCTCATAATTAACTTGGCTGGAATGAATCAGACTGCATTTGTAAAAGTCTCAGAAGACCAATGAGCTGTGCTAAACAGTACCAGTATCCACCTGAGCAGAAATTACTATCCTTAAGTTTCTATACATAACTAACACAACAAAAATTTAAACAAAAGAAGAACTACTAGAAACAAATTAGAGATTCATGTTTTTAAGACAGTAATTTGCCTTTAGTCAGTAATTTGCCTCATACATTATGATTTTCCCTGTGGAAACCCAATTATTATCCTGAAAACAAGACCACTTTAGAAAGCAAATGCATTGTGACAAAAGAAAGAAAAGGCAGATTGATACATTATTAAAATAATTCACACGCCATACCCTGAGGAGAAAGGAAGCCATGGCAGAGCAGGCCCCCTTCTCCTCAATGGACAGCACAGCTGTGGGGAAGACACTGCAGCTAGCAGAAGCGTGTCACACTTCCTCAGAGAGGAAGCAAGTTACAGACAACTCTACAGAGGGCACCCATAAACTGACGGCCACGCTCATTACCCAACGTCCAGGCCACCCACAGGCTGACTGCAGCCCAACTTTCCCACCATTCCCACACAGGCCCCAGGAACCGTCAGGCCTCTGAGGCTCTGCCAATGCCCTTCCCTCCACCCAAATATCCTTTCCCTCCTCTCTCCGGACCTCAATCCTGCCCAGCTCTAAATGAGCACTGCAAGGCCTATTTCCCTAAGAATGCCTCTCTCAAAACCAAAATTACTTCCTCGAGAATGATCTGCCTCTTACTCATCCATCATTATCTTGGATTAAATACTTCATGTAAGATGCCTTATCTGACCAACACAACTAGTTTAGAAATAAGAGTCATGTTTTAGACCATCTATGACATGACATGACAACCATTCAGCTCACTAAAACCATTCAATAAATACTCTAATTGAATTTCCCAAAGAGTTGACCTAAAATAACCTAAATGCCAAGCATTCCAAGAACCGTCCTGAACCAAATTCACTTCTCATTCGAATGTCAATGTCATACACAGGGATGTTGTATTGTCTTTAAATGTACTTGCCTTTATCCAAAACTAGAATCTCTGACGAATCAATGGGACACACATGTAAAATATTCTGAAAAGGAAAAAAGCTTTATTTATTGTACTGTGCTTAATATTCAGCCAGACCTGCATTTTTCTCTAAAACTTATACAATTACTGAGGATACAAGTAGCATTTGAAGAGAGACTAAGTCTATTGAGAAGAAAATTGGAAGCGAAGGTCATCAATCATTTTCTACTTTGAAAAATCTCTTTCATAAAGAGGTAAATTCTCCTAAATACCAGAATGAATGGAATTCAATACAGCAAAGTAAAATGCTTTAAATACATAAAATAAATATCTTGGTGGACCTTCCACCATCTGTTTTAGTAACTTAAATTTTAAAAAATCTTTAAATTTAAGAAAAGTTATATCAACAGCTAAAATTGAGATTTTTTTCCATCTATTACTTTAATTTTACTGACCCATTTTTGAGAATTGTCAGCATTCTGGTTCAATAATTCCAAATTATTTCTTGAAGAGTGTGCGATTCCTCCCAAGTCATTTAACATGCTTACCAATCAATAAAGATATGAAAAAACAAAAAAAACCCATATTTATGAATCAAGCAAATTATCTGAAAAGAGTGACTTAGAGAAAATGTTGCTGCTTGCCAAGAAAATTTTATTATTATAAAACAGTTTCTGTCATTTGTTTTTCTTCATTGTCACTTCCAGATTATCTCTGTAGACTTGTAAACACATAATAATCCAAAGCAGTTGAGCTTTATCAATAAAATGTAAATCAACGAAAGAGAGCCAACTGCATAATTAAAAGAAAAGTGTACCGGGCTTCCCTGGTGGAGCAGTGGTTGAGAGCCTGCCTGCCGAGGCAGGGGCCACGGGTTTGTGCCCCGGCCCGGGAAGATCCCACATGCCACGGAGCGGCAAGGCCCGTGAGCCATGGCCGCTGAGCCTGCACGTCCGTGTCCTGTGTTCCGCATGGGAGAGGAAACAACAGTGAGAAGCCGGCGTACTGAAAAAAAAAAGCATACCACCATCATCCCAAGCAGATTACAAAACAGCAAGCAGATTATAAAATAATAGTCTACAAGCCTGCTTATTTCAATATATATCTAAATGCATTGGATGTCTTATATAAAAAGCCAAGAGATAGAGATGAAACAAAATACTAAAAGTAAACATCTCCCTCCCCAAAACCCTAACTCCCTTCCAGTCATGAGGAGAACATCTCACAAACCCAAGTTGAGGGACAGTCTATGAAATACGTGAACCAGGACTCTTCAAAATTGGCATTAAGGAAAGGAAAGTCTGGGACATGCTTGGTGGTGCAGTGGTTAAGAATCCGTCTGCCAGTGCAGGGGACATGGGTTCCAGCCCTGGTCCGGGAAGATCCCACATGCCGCCGAGCAACTAAGCCCGTACGTCACAACTACTGAGCCTGTGCTCTACAGCCCGCGAGCCACAACGACTGAGGCCACACGCCGCAACTACTGAAGCCCGCGCACTCTAGGGTCTGTGTGCCGCAACTACTGAGCCCAGGTGCTGCAATTACTGAAGCCCGCACACTTAGAGCCCGTGCTCCGCAACAAAAGAAGCCACCACAATCAGAAGTCTGCGCACCACAACAAAGAGTAGCCCCCACTTGCCACAACCAGAGAAAGCCCGCGCGCAGCAACAAAGACCCAACACAGCCAAATATAAACAATAATAAAAATAAATAAATAAAGGCATCATAACATAAAAACAAAGGAGGAAGTAATTATTTTTTAAAAAAGAATAACGGGTGGGGCAGTGGTTAAGAATCCGCCTGGCAGTGCAGGGGAAACGGCTTTGAGCCCTGGTCCGGGAAGATCCCACATGCTGCAGAGCAAGTAAGCCCGTGAGCCCCAACTATTCAGCCAGTGCGTCTGGAGCCTGTGCTACGCAACAAGAGGGGCCGCAGCATTGAGAGGCCCATGCACCACGATGAGGAGGGGCCCCTGCTAAACGCAACTAGAGAAGGCCCTCACACAGAAACGAAGACCCAACACAGCCAAAAATAAATAAAAAATAAATAAAAATAAATACATTGAAAAGGAAAACCTATACATTTCCCTTTCTGCAAATGTAGGTTTTCGAGGCAAGAGTAGAGCTTCAGAAAGAATGTCGGCAAACAGAACAATCACTAGTTCACTAAGTACAAATTGTAGGATACTTTTGAAGAATCCCATCACAGCTAGATAATTGGTCCAGAATCAAAAGTAAATACTGGAAGAAAAATGAAATCAATGGTGTACCACAGAGGTGGTAGGCAGACTGGCCTGGACTAAGACATGTTCAGTCATAGATAATAAGGGTGCTGATTTGTAAGCATCATTCTCGTCCCACTGTGGACTTCCTTCTGCGACAGTATAAGGATACCACCAGATCATCTTGAAATCAAGTCATGAAATGTACTTTTATATTTTTAAAAATCAATTCTTGTCCTTAAATTAACATTTCTTCTTAGTTTAGTCATGGTCCTCTATTACTTCTAAAACATTAAATCTGAATTGATTAGAGACAGACTTCAAAAAATAAAAATAAACTGTGATCAAATAGCAGGAACAAACAGTAGTAACTGAAATTACTTCAATCTAAACTGAAGATGATTTCTGTATCTCTGTCTTTTACATTTGTCTCCATTAGGGGAAAAAATTATGTACCTCATAATTAACTTGGCTGGAACGAGTCAGACTGCATTGGTCAAAGTTTCAGAAGACCAATGAGCTGAGCTAAACAGTACCACTATCCACCTGAGCAGAAATTACTCTCCATAAGTTTCTTTACATAAGTAACAAAACAAAAATTTAAACAAAAGAAGAACTACTAGAAAAAAGTTAGAGATTCATTGTTTAAGTCAGTAATTTGCCTCATACATTATGATTTTCCCTGTGGAAACCCAATTATTATCCTGAAAACAAGACCACTTTAGAAAGCAAATGCATCGTGACAAAAGAAAGAAAAGGCAGATTGATACATTATTAAAATAACTCACACGCCATACCCTGAGGAGTAAGGAAGCCATGGCAGAGGAGGCCCCTTTCTCCTCCATGGACAGCACAGCTGTGGGGAAGACACTGCAGCTAGCAGAAGCGTGTCACACTTCCTCAGGGAGGAAGCAAGTTACAGACCACTCTAGAGAGGGCGCACATAAACTGACGGCCACGCTCATTACCCAACGTCCAGGCCACCCACAGGCTGACTGCAACCCAACTTTCCCACCATTCCCACACAGGCCCCAGGAACCGTCAGGCCTCTGAGGCTCTGCCAATGCCCTTCCCTCTACCCAAATATCCTTTCCCTCCTCTCTCGGGACTTCAATCCTGCCCAGCTCTAAATGAACACTCCAAGGCCTCTTTCCCTAAGAATGCCTCTCTCAAAACCAAAATTACTTCCTAAAGAAAGATCTGCCTCTTACCCATCCATCATTATCTTGGATTCAATACATCATGTAAGATGCCTTATCAGACCAACACAACTATTTTAGAAATAAGAGTCATGTTTTAGACCATCTATGACATGACACGACAACCATTCAGCTCACTAAAACCATTCAATAAATACTCTAATTGAATTTCCCAAAGAGTTGACCTAAAATAACCTAAATGCCAAGCATTCCAAGAACCATACTGAACCAAATTCACTTCTCATTCGAATGCCAATGTCATACACAGGGATGTTGTATTGTCTTGAAATGTACTTGCCTTTATCCAAAACTAGAATCTCTGACGAATCTATGGGACACACATGTAAAATATTCTGCAAAGTCAAAAAGCTTTATTTAGTGTCCTGTGCTTAATATTCAGCCAGACCTGCATTTTTCTCTAAAGCTTATACAATTACTGAGTATGCAAGAAGCATTAGAAGAGAGACTAAGTCTATTGAGAAGAAAACTGGAAGCGTAGGTCATCAATCATTTTCTACTTTGAATAATCTCTTTCATAAAGAGGTAAATTCTCCTAAATTCCAGAATGAATGACATTCAATAGAGCAAAGTAAAATGCTTTAAATACATAAAATAAATATCTTGATGGACCTTCCACCATCTGTTTTAGGAACTTAAATTATAAAAGAACCCCTAAATTTAAGAAAACTTATATCAACAGCTAAAATTGAGATTGTTTTTTCCATCTATTACTTTGATTTTCCTGACCCATTTTTGAGAATTGCCACCATTCTGGATCAATAATTCCAAATAATTTCTTGAAGAGAGTGAGATTCCTCCCAAGTCATTTAACATGCTTACTAATCAATAAAGATATGAAAAAAGAAAAAAACCCCATATATATGAAGGAAGCAAATTATATTAAAAGACTGACTTTGAGAAAAGGTTGCTGCTTGCCAAGAAAATTTTATTATTATAAAATATTTTCTGTCATTTGTTTTTCTTCTTTGTCACTTACAGTTTATCTCTGTAGACTTGTAAACACATCATAATCCAAAGCAGTTGAGCTTATCAATAAAATGCAAATCAGCGCAAGAGAGCCAACTGCATAATTAAAACAAAAGTGTACCGGGCTTCCCTGGTGGAGCAGTGGTTGAGAGCCTGCCTGCCGATGCAGGGGCCACGGGTTTGTGCCCCGGTCCGGGAAGATCACACATGCCGCGCAGCGGCGAGGCCCGTGAGCCCTGGCCGCTTAGCCTGCATGTCCGGGGCCTGTGTTCCGCATGGGAGAGGACACAACAGTGAGAGGCCCGCGTACTGAAAAATAAAAAGCATACCACCATCATCCCAAGCAGATTACAAAATAGCAAGCAGATTATAAAATAATAGTCTACAAGCCTGCTTTTTTAAATATATATCTAAATGCATTGAATGTCTTATATAAAAAGCCAAGAGATAGAGATGAAACAAAATACTAAAAGTAAACATCTCCCTCCCCAAAACCATAACTCCCTTCCAGTCATGAGGAGAACATCACACAAACCCAAGTTGAGGGACAGTCTATGAAATACGTGAACCAGGACTCTTCAAAATTGTCATTAAGAAAATGAAAGTCTGGGACTTTCCTGGTGGTGCAGTGGTTAAGAATCCGTCTGCCAGTGGAGGGGACATGGGTTCCAGCCCTGGTCCGGGAAGATCCCTCATGCCGCAGAGCAACTAAGCCCGTACGTCACAACTACTGAGCCTGCGCTCTACAGCCCGCGAGCCACAACGACTGAGACCACACGCCGCAACTACTGAAGCCCGCGCACTCTAGGGTCTGTGTGCCGCATCTACTGAGCCCAGTTGCTGCAATTACTGAAGCCCGCACACTTAGAGCCTGTGCTCCGCAACAAAAGAAGCCACCACAATCAGAAGTCCGCGCACCACAACAAAGAGTAGCCCCCACTTGCCACAACTAGAGAAAGCCCGCGCGCAGCAACAAAGACCCAACACAGCCAAATATAAACAATAATAAAAATAAATAAATAAAGGCATCATAACATAAAAACAAATGAGGAAGTAATTATTTTTTAAAAAAGAATAACGGGTGGGGCAGTGGTTAAGAATCCACCTGGCAGTGCAGGGGAAACGGCTTTGAGCCCTGGTCCGGGAAGATCCCACATGCTGCAGAGCAAGTAAGCCCGTGAGCCCCAACTATTCAGCCAGTGCGTCTGGAGCCTGTGCTACGCAACAAGAGGCGCCACGGCAGTGAGAGGCCCACGAACCACGATGAGGAGTGGCCCCTGCTCGCCACAACTAGAGAAGGCCCTCGCACAGAAACGAAGACCCAACACAGCCAAAAATAAATAAAATATAAATAAAAATAAATACATTTAAAAGGAAAACCTATACATTTCCCTTTCTGCAAATGTAGGTTTTCGAGGCAAGAGTAGAGCCTCAGAAAGAATGTCTGCAAACAGAACAATCACTAGTTCACTAAGTACAAAATGTAGGATACTTTTGGAGAATCCCATCACAGCTAGATAATTGGTCCAGGACCAAAAGTAACTACTGGAAGAAAAATGAAATCAACAGTGTACCACAGAGGTGGTAGGCACACTGGCCTGGACTAAGACATGTTCAGTCATAGAAAATAAGGGTGGTGATTTTTAAGCATCATTCTCGTCCCACTGTGGACTTCCTTCTGCAGCAGTATAAGGATACCACCAGATCATCTTGAAATCAAGTCATGAAATGTACCTTTATATTTCTAAAAATCAATGATTGTCCTTAAATTAACTTTTCTTATTAATTTAGTCATGGTGCTCTTTTACTTCTAAAACATTAAATCTTATTTGATTAGAGACAGACTTCAAAAAATAAAAATAAACTGTGATCAAATAGCAGGAACAAACAGTAGTAACTAAAATTTCTTCAATCTAAACTGGAGATGATTTCTGTATCTCTGTCTTTTACATTTGTCTCCATTAGGGGAAAAAATATGTACCTCATAATTAACTTGGCTGGAATGAATCAGACTGCATTTGTAAAAGTCTCAGAAGACCAATGAGCTGTGCTAAACAGTACCAGTATCCACCTGAGCAGAAATTACTATCCTTAAGTTTCTATACATAACTAACACAACAAAAATTTAAACAAAAGAAGAACTACTAGAAACAAATTAGAGATTCATGTTTTTAAGACAGTAATTTGCCTTTAGTCAGTAATTTGCCTCATACATTATGATTTTCCCTGTGGAAACCCAATTATTATCCTGAAAACAAGACCACTTTAGAAAGCAAATGCATTGTGACAAAAGAAAGAAAAGGCAGATTGATACATTATTAAAATAATTCACACGCCATACCCTGAGGAGAAAGGAAGCCATGGCAGAGCAGGCCCCCTTCTCCTCAATGGACAGCACAGCTGTGGGGAAGACACTGCAGCTAGCAGAAGCGTGTCACACTTCCTCAGAGAGGAAGCAAGTTACAGACAACTCTACAGAGGGCACCCATAAACTGACGGCCACGCTCATTACCCAACGTCCAGGCCACCCACAGGCTGACTGCAGCCCAACTTTCCCACCATTCCCACACAGGCCCCAGGAACCGTCAGGCCTCTGAGGCTCTGCCAATGCCCTTCCCTCCACCCAAATATCCTTTCCCTCCTCTCTCCGGACCTCAATCCTGCCCAGCTCTAAATGAGCACTGCAAGGCCTATTTCCCTAAGAATGCCTCTCTCAAAACCAAAATTACTTCCTCGAGAATGATCTGCCTCTTACTCATCCATCATTATCTTGGATTAAATACTTCATGTAAGATGCCTTATCTGACCAACACAACTAGTTTAGAAATAAGAGTCATGTTTTAGACCATCTATGACATGACATGACAACCATTCAGCTCACTAAAACCATTCAATAAATACTCTAATTGAATTTCCCAAAGAGTTGACCTAAAATAACCTAAATGCCAAGCATTCCAAGAACCGTCCTGAACCAAATTCACTTCTCATTCGAATGTCAATGTCATACACAGGGATGTTGTATTGTCTTTAAATGTACTTGCCTTTATCCAAAACTAGAATCTCTGACGAATCAATGGGACACACATGTAAAATATTCTGAAAAGGAAAAAAGCTTTATTTATTGTACTGTGCTTAATATTCAGCCAGACCTGCATTTTTCTCTAAAACTTATACAATTACTGAGGATACAAGTAGCATTTGAAGAGAGACTAAGTCTATTGAGAAGAAAATTGGAAGCGAAGGTCATCAATCATTTTCTACTTTGAAAAATCTCTTTCATAAAGAGGTAAATTCTCCTAAATACCAGAATGAATGGAATTCAATACAGCAAAGTAAAATGCTTTAAATACATAAAATAAATATCTTGGTGGACCTTCCACCATCTGTTTTAGTAACTTAAATTTTAAAAAATCTTTAAATTTAAGAAAAGTTATATCAACAGCTAAAATTGAGATTTTTTTCCATCTATTACTTTAATTTTACTGACCCATTTTTGAGAATTGTCAGCATTCTGGTTCAATAATTCCAAATTATTTCTTGAAGAGTGTGCGATTCCTCCCAAGTCATTTAACATGCTTACCAATCAATAAAGATATGAAAAAACAAAAAAAACCCATATTTATGAATCAAGCAAATTATCTGAAAAGAGTGACTTAGAGAAAATGTTGCTGCTTGCCAAGAAAATTTTATTATTATAAAACAGTTTCTGTCATTTGTTTTTCTTCATTGTCACTTCCAGATTATCTCTGTAGACTTGTAAACACATAATAATCCAAAGCAGTTGAGCTTTATCAATAAAATGTAAATCAACGAAAGAGAGCCAACTGCATAATTAAAAGAAAAGTGTACCGGGCTTCCCTGGTGGAGCAGTGGTTGAGAGCCTGCCTGCCGAGGCAGGGGCCACGGGTTTGTGCCCCGGCCCGGGAAGATCCCACATGCCACGGAGCGGCAAGGCCCGTGAGCCATGGCCGCTGAGCCTGCACGTCCGTGTCCTGTGTTCCGCATGGGAGAGGAAACAACAGTGAGAAGCCGGCGTACTGAAAAAAAAAAGCATACCACCATCATCCCAAGCAGATTACAAAACAGCAAGCAGATTATAAAATAATAGTCTACAAGCCTGCTTATTTCAATATATATCTAAATGCATTGGATGTCTTATATAAAAAGCCAAGAGATAGAGATGAAACAAAATACTAAAAGTAAACATCTCCCTCCCCAAAACCCTAACTCCCTTCCAGTCATGAGGAGAACATCTCACAAACCCAAGTTGAGGGACAGTCTATGAAATACGTGAACCAGGACTCTTCAAAATTGGCATTAAGGAAAGGAAAGTCTGGGACATGCTTGGTGGTGCAGTGGTTAAGAATCCGTCTGCCAGTGCAGGGGACATGGGTTCCAGCCCTGGTCCGGGAAGATCCCACATGCCGCCGAGCAACTAAGCCCGTACGTCACAACTACTGAGCCTGTGCTCTACAGCCCGCGAGCCACAACGACTGAGGCCACACGCCGCAACTACTGAAGCCCGCGCACTCTAGGGTCTGTGTGCCGCAACTACTGAGCCCAGGTGCTGCAATTACTGAAGCCCGCACACTTAGAGCCCGTGCTCCGCAACAAAAGAAGCCACCACAATCAGAAGTCTGCGCACCACAACAAAGAGTAGCCCCCACTTGCCACAACCAGAGAAAGCCCGCGCGCAGCAACAAAGACCCAACACAGCCAAATATAAACAATAATAAAAATAAATAAATAAAGGCATCATAACATAAAAACAAAGGAGGAAGTAATTATTTTTTAAAAAAGAATAACGGGTGGGGCAGTGGTTAAGAATCCGCCTGGCAGTGCAGGGGAAACGGCTTTGAGCCCTGGTCCGGGAAGATCCCACATGCTGCAGAGCAAGTAAGCCCGTGAGCCCCAACTATTCAGCCAGTGCGTCTGGAGCCTGTGCTACGCAACAAGAGGGGCCGCAGCATTGAGAGGCCCATGCACCACGATGAGGAGGGGCCCCTGCTAAACGCAACTAGAGAAGGCCCTCACACAGAAACGAAGACCCAACACAGCCAAAAATAAATAAAAAATAAATAAAAATAAATACATTGAAAAGGAAAACCTATACATTTCCCTTTCTGCAAATGTAGGTTTTCGAGGCAAGAGTAGAGCTTCAGAAAGAATGTCGGCAAACAGAACAATCACTAGTTCACTAAGTACAAATTGTAGGATACTTTTGAAGAATCCCATCACAGCTAGATAATTGGTCCAGAATCAAAAGTAAATACTGGAAGAAAAATGAAATCAATGGTGTACCACAGAGGTGGTAGGCAGACTGGCCTGGACTAAGACATGTTCAGTCATAGATAATAAGGGTGCTGATTTGTAAGCATCATTCTCGTCCCACTGTGGACTTCCTTCTGCGACAGTATAAGGATACCACCAGATCATCTTGAAATCAAGTCATGAAATGTACTTTTATATTTTTAAAAATCAATTCTTGTCCTTAAATTAACATTTCTTCTTAGTTTAGTCATGGTCCTCTATTACTTCTAAAACATTAAATCTGAATTGATTAGAGACAGACTTCAAAAAATAAAAATAAACTGTGATCAAATAGCAGGAACAAACAGTAGTAACTGAAATTACTTCAATCTAAACTGAAGATGATTTCTGTATCTCTGTCTTTTACATTTGTCTCCATTAGGGGAAAAAATTATGTACCTCATAATTAACTTGGCTGGAACGAGTCAGACTGCATTGGTCAAAGTTTCAGAAGACCAATGAGCTGAGCTAAACAGTACCACTATCCACCTGAGCAGAAATTACTCTCCATAAGTTTCTTTACATAAGTAACAAAACAAAAATTTAAACAAAAGAAGAACTACTAGAAAAAAGTTAGAGATTCATTGTTTAAGTCAGTAATTTGCCTCATACATTATGATTTTCCCTGTGGAAACCCAATTATTATCCTGAAAACAAGACCACTTTAGAAAGCAAATGCATCGTGACAAAAGAAAGAAAAGGCAGATTGATACATTATTAAAATAACTCACACGCCATACCCTGAGGAGTAAGGAAGCCATGGCAGAGGAGGCCCCTTTCTCCTCCATGGACAGCACAGCTGTGGGGAAGACACTGCAGCTAGCAGAAGCGTGTCACACTTCCTCAGGGAGGAAGCAAGTTACAGACCACTCTAGAGAGGGCGCACATAAACTGACGGCCACGCTCATTACCCAACGTCCAGGCCACCCACAGGCTGACTGCAACCCAACTTTCCCACCATTCCCACACAGGCCCCAGGAACCGTCAGGCCTCTGAGGCTCTGCCAATGCCCTTCCCTCTACCCAAATATCCTTTCCCTCCTCTCTCGGGACTTCAATCCTGCCCAGCTCTAAATGAACACTCCAAGGCCTCTTTCCCTAAGAATGCCTCTCTCAAAACCAAAATTACTTCCTAAAGAAAGATCTGCCTCTTACTCATCCATCATTATCTTGGATTCAATACATCATGTAAGATGCCTTATCAGACCAACACAACTATTTTAGAAATAAGAGTCATGTTTTAGACCATCTATGACATGACACGACAACCATTCAGCTCACTAAAACCATTCAATAAATACTCTAATTGAATTTCCCAAAGAGTTGACCTAAAATAACCTAAATGCCAAGCATTCCAAGAACCATACTGAACCAAATTCACTTCTCATTCGAATGCCAATGTCATACACAGGGATGTTGTATTGTCTTGAAATGTACTTGCCTTTATCCAAAACTAGAATCTCTGACGAATCTATGGGACACACATGTAAAATATTCTGCAAAGTCAAAAAGCTTTATTTAGTGTCCTGTGCTTAATATTCAGCCAGACCTGCATTTTTCTCTAAAGCTTATACAATTACTGAGTATGCAAGAAGCATTAGAAGAGAGACTAAGTCTATTGAGAAGAAAACTGGAAGCGTAGGTCATCAATCATTTTCTACTTTGAATAATCTCTTTCATAAAGAGGTAAATTCTCCTAAATTCCAGAATGAATGACATTCAATAGAGCAAAGTAAAATGCTTTAAATACATAAAATAAATATCTTGATGGACCTTCCACCATCTGTTTTAGGAACTTAAATTATAAAAGAACCCCTAAATTTAAGAAAACTTATATCAACAGCTAAAATTGAGATTGTTTTTTCCATCTATTACTTTGATTTTCCTGACCCATTTTTGAGAATTGCCACCATTCTGGATCAATAATTCCAAATAATTTCTTGAAGAGAGTGAGATTCCTCCCAAGTCATTTAACATGCTTACTAATCAATAAAGATATGAAAAAAGAAAAAAACCCCATATATATGAAGGAAGCAAATTATATTAAAAGACTGACTTTGAGAAAAGGTTGCTGCTTGCCAAGAAAATTTTATTATTATAAAATATTTTCTGTCATTTGTTTTTCTTCTTTGTCACTTACAGTTTATCTCTGTAGACTTGTAAACACATCATAATCCAAAGCAGTTGAGCTTATCAATAAAATGCAAATCAGCGCAAGAGAGCCAACTGCATAATTAAAACAAAAGTGTACCGGGCTTCCCTGGTGGAGCAGTGGTTGAGAGCCTGCCTGCCGATGCAGGGGCCACGGGTTTGTGCCCCGGTCCGGGAAGATCACACATGCCGCGCAGCGGCGAGGCCCGTGAGCCCTGGCCGCTTAGCCTGCATGTCCGGGGCCTGTGTTCCGCATGGGAGAGGACACAACAGTGAGAGGCCCGCGTACTGAAAAATAAAAAGCATACCACCATCATCCCAAGCAGATTACAAAATAGCAAGCAGATTATAAAATAATAGTCTACAAGCCTGCTTTTTTAAATATATATCTAAATGCATTGAATGTCTTATATAAAAAGCCAAGAGATAGAGATGAAACAAAATACTAAAAGTAAACATCTCCCTCCCCAAAACCATAACTCCCTTCCAGTCATGAGGAGAACATCACACAAACCCAAGTTGAGGGACAGTCTATGAAATACGTGAACCAGGACTCTTCAAAATTGTCATTAAGAAAATGAAAGTCTGGGACTTTCCTGGTGGTGCAGTGGTTAAGAATCCGTCTGCCAGTGGAGGGGACATGGGTTCCAGCCCTGGTCCGGGAAGATCCCTCATGCCGCAGAGCAACTAAGCCCGTACGTCACAACTACTGAGCCTGCGCTCTACAGCCCGCGAGCCACAACGACTGAGACCACACGCCGCAACTACTGAAGCCCGCGCACTCTAGGGTCTGTGTGCCGCATCTACTGAGCCCAGTTGCTGCAATTACTGAAGCCCGCACACTTAGAGCCTGTGCTCCGCAACAAAAGAAGCCACCACAATCAGAAGTCCGCGCACCACAACAAAGAGTAGCCCCCACTTGCCACAACTAGAGAAAGCCCGCGCGCAGCAACAAAGACCCAACACAGCCAAATATAAACAATAATAAAAATAAATAAATAAAGGCATCATAACATAAAAACAAATGAGGAAGTAATTATTTTTTAAAAAAGAATAACGGGTGGGGCAGTGGTTAAGAATCCACCTGGCAGTGCAGGGGAAACGGCTTTGAGCCCTGGTCCGGGAAGATCCCACATGCTGCAGAGCAAGTAAGCCCGTGAGCCCCAACTATTCAGCCAGTGCGTCTGGAGCCTGTGCTACGCAACAAGAGGCGCCACGGCAGTGAGAGGCCCACGAACCACGATGAGGAGTGGCCCCTGCTCGCCACAACTAGAGAAGGCCCTCGCACAGAAACGAAGACCCAACACAGCCAAAAATAAATAAAATATAAATAAAAATAAATACATTTAAAAGGAAAACCTATACATTTCCCTTTCTGCAAATGTAGGTTTTCGAGGCAAGAGTAGAGCCTCAGAAAGAATGTCTGCAAACAGAACAATCACTAGTTCACTAAGTACAAAATGTAGGATACTTTTGGAGAATCCCATCACAGCTAGATAATTGGTCCAGGACCAAAAGTAACTACTGGAAGAAAAATGAAATCAACAGTGTACCACAGAGGTGGTAGGCACACTGGCCTGGACTAAGACATGTTCAGTCATAGAAAATAAGGGTGGTGATTTTTAAGCATCATTCTCGTCCCACTGTGGACTTCCTTCTGCAGCAGTATAAGGATACCACCAGATCATCTTGAAATCAAGTCATGAAATGTACCTTTATATTTCTAAAAATCAATGATTGTCCTTAAATTAACTTTTCTTATTAATTTAGTCATGGTGCTCTTTTACTTCTAAAACATTAAATCTTATTTGATTAGAGACAGACTTCAAAAAATAAAAATAAACTGTGATCAAATAGCAGGAACAAACAGTAGTAACTAAAATTTCTTCAATCTAAACTGGAGATGATTTCTGTATCTCTGTCTTTTACATTTGTCTCCATTAGGGGAAAAAATATGTACCTCATAATTAACTTGGCTGGAATGAATCAGACTGCATTTGTAAAAGTCTCAGAAGACCAATGAGCTGTGCTAAACAGTACCAGTATCCACCTGAGCAGAAATTACTATCCTTAAGTTTCTATACATAACTAACACAACAAAAATTTAAACAAAAGAAGAACTACTAGAAACAAATTAGAGATTCATGTTTTTAAGACAGTAATTTGCCTTTAGTCAGTAATTTGCCTCATACATTATGATTTTCCCTGTGGAAACCCAATTATTATCCTGAAAACAAGACCACTTTAGAAAGCAAATGCATTGTGACAAAAGAAAGAAAAGGCAGATTGATACATTATTAAAATAATTCACACGCCATACCCTGAGGAGAAAGGAAGCCATGGCAGAGCAGGCCCCCTTCTCCTCAATGGACAGCACAGCTGTGGGGAAGACACTGCAGCTAGCAGAAGCGTGTCACACTTCCTCAGAGAGGAAGCAAGTTACAGACAACTCTACAGAGGGCACCCATAAACTGACGGCCACGCTCATTACCCAACGTCCAGGCCACCCACAGGCTGACTGCAGCCCAACTTTCCCACCATTCCCACACAGGCCCCAGGAACCGTCAGGCCTCTGAGGCTCTGCCAATGCCCTTCCCTCCACCCAAATATCCTTTCCCTCCTCTCTCCGGACCTCAATCCTGCCCAGCTCTAAATGAGCACTGCAAGGCCTATTTCCCTAAGAATGCCTCTCTCAAAACCAAAATTACTTCCTCGAGAATGATCTGCCTCTTACTCATCCATCATTATCTTGGATTAAATACTTCATGTAAGATGCCTTATCTGACCAACACAACTAGTTTAGAAATAAGAGTCATGTTTTAGACCATCTATGACATGACATGACAACCATTCAGCTCACTAAAACCATTCAATAAATACTCTAATTGAATTTCCCAAAGAGTTGACCTAAAATAACCTAAATGCCAAGCATTCCAAGAACCGTCCTGAACCAAATTCACTTCTCATTCGAATGTCAATGTCATACACAGGGATGTTGTATTGTCTTTAAATGTACTTGCCTTTATCCAAAACTAGAATCTCTGACGAATCAATGGGACACACATGTAAAATATTCTGAAAAGGAAAAAAGCTTTATTTATTGTACTGTGCTTAATATTCAGCCAGACCTGCATTTTTCTCTAAAACTTATACAATTACTGAGGATACAAGTAGCATTTGAAGAGAGACTAAGTCTATTGAGAAGAAAATTGGAAGCGAAGGTCATCAATCATTTTCTACTTTGAAAAATCTCTTTCATAAAGAGGTAAATTCTCCTAAATACCAGAATGAATGGAATTCAATACAGCAAAGTAAAATGCTTTAAATACATAAAATAAATATCTTGGTGGACCTTCCACCATCTGTTTTAGTAACTTAAATTTTAAAAAATCTTTAAATTTAAGAAAAGTTATATCAACAGCTAAAATTGAGATTTTTTTCCATCTATTACTTTAATTTTACTGACCCATTTTTGAGAATTGTCAGCATTCTGGTTCAATAATTCCAAATTATTTCTTGAAGAGTGTGCGATTCCTCCCAAGTCATTTAACATGCTTACCAATCAATAAAGATATGAAAAAACAAAAAAAACCCATATTTATGAATCAAGCAAATTATCTGAAAAGAGTGACTTAGAGAAAATGTTGCTGCTTGCCAAGAAAATTTTATTATTATAAAACAGTTTCTGTCATTTGTTTTTCTTCATTGTCACTTCCAGATTATCTCTGTAGACTTGTAAACACATAATAATCCAAAGCAGTTGAGCTTTATCAATAAAATGTAAATCAACGAAAGAGAGCCAACTGCATAATTAAAAGAAAAGTGTACCGGGCTTCCCTGGTGGAGCAGTGGTTGAGAGCCTGCCTGCCGAGGCAGGGGCCACGGGTTTGTGCCCCGGCCCGGGAAGATCCCACATGCCACGGAGCGGCAAGGCCCGTGAGCCATGGCCGCTGAGCCTGCACGTCCGTGTCCTGTGTTCCGCATGGGAGAGGAAACAACAGTGAGAAGCCGGCGTACTGAAAAAAAAAAGCATACCACCATCATCCCAAGCAGATTACAAAACAGCAAGCAGATTATAAAATAATAGTCTACAAGCCTGCTTATTTCAATATATATCTAAATGCATTGGATGTCTTATATAAAAAGCCAAGAGATAGAGATGAAACAAAATACTAAAAGTAAACATCTCCCTCCCCAAAACCCTAACTCCCTTCCAGTCATGAGGAGAACATCTCACAAACCCAAGTTGAGGGACAGTCTATGAAATACGTGAACCAGGACTCTTCAAAATTGGCATTAAGGAAAGGAAAGTCTGGGACATGCTTGGTGGTGCAGTGGTTAAGAATCCGTCTGCCAGTGCAGGGGACATGGGTTCCAGCCCTGGTCCGGGAAGATCCCACATGCCGCCGAGCAACTAAGCCCGTACGTCACAACTACTGAGCCTGTGCTCTACAGCCCGCGAGCCACAACGACTGAGGCCACACGCCGCAACTACTGAAGCCCGCGCACTCTAGGGTCTGTGTGCCGCAACTACTGAGCCCAGGTGCTGCAATTACTGAAGCCCGCACACTTAGAGCCCGTGCTCCGCAACAAAAGAAGCCACCACAATCAGAAGTCTGCGCACCACAACAAAGAGTAGCCCCCACTTGCCACAACCAGAGAAAGCCCGCGCGCAGCAACAAAGACCCAACACAGCCAAATATAAACAATAATAAAAATAAATAAATAAAGGCATCATAACATAAAAACAAAGGAGGAAGTAATTATTTTTTAAAAAAGAATAACGGGTGGGGCAGTGGTTAAGAATCCGCCTGGCAGTGCAGGGGAAACGGCTTTGAGCCCTGGTCCGGGAAGATCCCACATGCTGCAGAGCAAGTAAGCCCGTGAGCCCCAACTATTCAGCCAGTGCGTCTGGAGCCTGTGCTACGCAACAAGAGGGGCCGCAGCATTGAGAGGCCCATGCACCACGATGAGGAGGGGCCCCTGCTAAACGCAACTAGAGAAGGCCCTCACACAGAAACGAAGACCCAACACAGCCAAAAATAAATAAAAAATAAATAAAAATAAATACATTGAAAAGGAAAACCTATACATTTCCCTTTCTGCAAATGTAGGTTTTCGAGGCAAGAGTAGAGCTTCAGAAAGAATGTCGGCAAACAGAACAATCACTAGTTCACTAAGTACAAATTGTAGGATACTTTTGAAGAATCCCATCACAGCTAGATAATTGGTCCAGAATCAAAAGTAAATACTGGAAGAAAAATGAAATCAATGGTGTACCACAGAGGTGGTAGGCAGACTGGCCTGGACTAAGACATGTTCAGTCATAGATAATAAGGGTGCTGATTTGTAAGCATCATTCTCGTCCCACTGTGGACTTCCTTCTGCGACAGTATAAGGATACCACCAGATCATCTTGAAATCAAGTCATGAAATGTACTTTTATATTTTTAAAAATCAATTCTTGTCCTTAAATTAACATTTCTTCTTAGTTTAGTCATGGTCCTCTATTACTTCTAAAACATTAAATCTGAATTGATTAGAGACAGACTTCAAAAAATAAAAATAAACTGTGATCAAATAGCAGGAACAAACAGTAGTAACTGAAATTACTTCAATCTAAACTGAAGATGATTTCTGTATCTCTGTCTTTTACATTTGTCTCCATTAGGGGAAAAAATTATGTACCTCATAATTAACTTGGCTGGAACGAGTCAGACTGCATTGGTCAAAGTTTCAGAAGACCAATGAGCTGAGCTAAACAGTACCACTATCCACCTGAGCAGAAATTACTCTCCATAAGTTTCTTTACATAAGTAACAAAACAAAAATTTAAACAAAAGAAGAACTACTAGAAAAAAGTTAGAGATTCATTGTTTAAGTCAGTAATTTGCCTCATACATTATGATTTTCCCTGTGGAAACCCAATTATTATCCTGAAAACAAGACCACTTTAGAAAGCAAATGCATCGTGACAAAAGAAAGAAAAGGCAGATTGATACATTATTAAAATAACTCACACGCCATACCCTGAGGAGTAAGGAAGCCATGGCAGAGGAGGCCCCTTTCTCCTCCATGGACAGCACAGCTGTGGGGAAGACACTGCAGCTAGCAGAAGCGTGTCACACTTCCTCAGGGAGGAAGCAAGTTACAGACCACTCTAGAGAGGGCGCACATAAACTGACGGCCACGCTCATTACCCAACGTCCAGGCCACCCACAGGCTGACTGCAACCCAACTTTCCCACCATTCCCACACAGGCCCCAGGAACCGTCAGGCCTCTGAGGCTCTGCCAATGCCCTTCCCTCTACCCAAATATCCTTTCCCTCCTCTCTCGGGACTTCAATCCTGCCCAGCTCTAAATGAACACTCCAAGGCCTCTTTCCCTAAGAATGCCTCTCTCAAAACCAAAATTACTTCCTAAAGAAAGATCTGTCTCTTACCCATCCATCATTATCTTGGATTCAATACATCATGTAAGATGCCTTATCAGACCAACACAACTATTTTAGAAATAAGAGTCATGTTTTAGACCATCTATGACATGACACGACAACCATTCAGCTCACTAAAACCATTCAATAAATACTCTAATTGAATTTCCCAAAGAGTTGACCTAAAATAACCTAAATGCCAAGCATTCCAAGAACCATACTGAACCAAATTCACTTCTCATTCGAATGCCAATGTCATACACAGGGATGTTGTATTGTCTTGAAATGTACTTGCCTTTATCCAAAACTAGAATCTCTGACGAATCTATGGGACACACATGTAAAATATTCTGCAAAGTCAAAAAGCTTTATTTAGTGTCCTGTGCTTAATATTCAGCCAGACCTGCATTTTTCTCTAAAGCTTATACAATTACTGAGTATGCAAGAAGCATTAGAAGAGAGACTAAGTCTATTGAGAAGAAAACTGGAAGCGTAGGTCATCAATCATTTTCTACTTTGAATAATCTCTTTCATAAAGAGGTAAATTCTCCTAAATTCCAGAATGAATGACATTCAATAGAGCAAAGTAAAATGCTTTAAATACATAAAATAAATATCTTGATGGACCTTCCACCATCTGTTTTAGGAACTTAAATTATAAAAGAACCCCTAAATTTAAGAAAACTTATATCAACAGCTAAAATTGAGATTGTTTTTTCCATCTATTACTTTGATTTTCCTGACCCATTTTTGAGAATTGCCACCATTCTGGATCAATAATTCCAAATAATTTCTTGAAGAGAGTGAGATTCCTCCCAAGTCATTTAACATGCTTACTAATCAATAAAGATATGAAAAAAGAAAAAAACCCCATATATATGAAGGAAGCAAATTATATTAAAAGACTGACTTTGAGAAAAGGTTGCTGCTTGCCAAGAAAATTTTATTATTATAAAATATTTTCTGTCATTTGTTTTTCTTCTTTGTCACTTACAGTTTATCTCTGTAGACTTGTAAACACATCATAATCCAAAGCAGTTGAGCTTATCAATAAAATGCAAATCAGCGCAAGAGAGCCAACTGCATAATTAAAACAAAAGTGTACCGGGCTTCCCTGGTGGAGCAGTGGTTGAGAGCCTGCCTGCCGATGCAGGGGCCACGGGTTTGTGCCCCGGTCCGGGAAGGTCACACATGCCGCGCAGCGGCGAGGCCCGTGAGCCCTGGCCGCTTAGCCTGCATGTCCGGGGCCTGTGTTCCGCATGGGAGAGGACACAACAGTGAGAGGCCCGCGTACTGAAAAATAAAAAGCATACCACCATCATCCCAAGCAGATTACAAAATAGCAAGCAGATTATAAAATAATAGTCTACAAGCCTGCTTTTTTAAATATATATCTAAATGCATTGAATGTCTTATATAAAAAGCCAAGAGATAGAGATGAAACAAAATACTAAAAGTAAACATCTCCCTCCCCAAAACCATAACTCCCTTCCAGTCATGAGGAGAACATCACACAAACCCAAGTTGAGGGACAGTCTATGAAATACGTGAACCAGGACTCTTCAAAATTGTCATTAAGAAAATGAAAGTCTGGGACTTTCCTGGTGGTGCAGTGGTTAAGAATCCGTCTGCCAGTGGAGGGGACATGGGTTCCAGCCCTGGTCCGGGAAGATCCCTCATGCCGCAGAGCAACTAAGCCCGTACGTCACAACTACTGAGCCTGCGCTCTACAGCCCGCGAGCCACAACGACTGAGACCACACGCCGCAACTACTGAAGCCCGCGCACTCTAGGGTCTGTGTGCCGCATCTACTGAGCCCAGTTGCTGCAATTACTGAAGCCCGCACACTTAGAGCCTGTGCTCCGCAACAAAAGAAGCCACCACAATCAGAAGTCCGCGCACCACAACAAAGAGTAGCCCCCACTTGCCACAACTAGAGAAAGCCCGCGCGCAGCAACAAAGACCCAACACAGCCAAATATAAACAATAATAAAAATAAATAAATAAAGGCATCATAACATAAAAACAAATGAGGAAGTAATTATTTTTTAAAAAAGAATAACGGGTGGGGCAGTGGTTAAGAATCCACCTGGCAGTGCAGGGGAAACGGCTTTGAGCCCTGGTCCGGGAAGATCCCACATGCTGCAGAGCAAGTAAGCCCGTGAGCCCCAACTATTCAGCCAGTGCGTCTGGAGCCTGTGCTACGCAACAAGAGGCGCCACGGCAGTGAGAGGCCCACGAACCACGATGAGGAGTGGCCCCTGCTCGCCACAACTAGAGAAGGCCCTCGCACAGAAACGAAGACCCAACACAGCCAAAAATAAATAAAATATAAATAAAAATAAATACATTTAAAAGGAAAACCTATACATTTCCCTTTCTGCAAATGTAGGTTTTCGAGGCAAGAGTAGAGCCTCAGAAAGAATGTCTGCAAACAGAACAATCACTAGTTCACTAAGTACAAAATGTAGGATACTTTTGGAGAATCCCATCACAGCTAGATAATTGGTCCAGGACCAAAAGTAACTACTGGAAGAAAAATGAAATCAACAGTGTACCACAGAGGTGGTAGGCACACTGGCCTGGACTAAGACATGTTCAGTCATAGATAATAAGGGTGGTGATTTTTAAGCATCATTCTCGTCCCACTGTGGACTTCCTTCTGCAGCAGTATAAGGATACCACCAGATCATCTTGAAATCAAGTCATGAAATGTACCTTTATATTTCTAAAAATCAATGATTGTCCTTAAATTAACTTTTCTTATTAATTTAGTCATGGTGCTCTTTTACTTCTAAAACATTAAATCTTATTTGATTAGAGACAGACTTCAAAAAATAAAAATAAACTGTGATCAAATAGCAGGAACAAACAGTAGTAACTAAAATTTCTTCAATCTAAACTGGAGATGATTTCTGTATCTCTGTCTTTTACATTTGTCTCCATTAGGGGAAAAAATATGTACCTCATAATTAACTTGGCTGGAATGAATCAGACTGCATTTGTAAAAGTCTCAGAAGACCAATGAGCTGTGCTAAACAGTACCAGTATCCACCTGAGCAGAAATTACTATCCTTAAGTTTCTATACATAACTAACACAACAAAAATTTAAACAAAAGAAGAACTACTAGAAACAAATTAGAGATTCATGTTTTTAAGACAGTAATTTGCCTTTAGTCAGTAATTTGCCTCATACATTATGATTTTCCCTGTGGAAACCCAATTATTATCCTGAAAACAAGACCACTTTAGAAAGCAAATGCATTGTGACAAAAGAAAGAAAAGGCAGATTGATACATTATTAAAATAATTCACACGCCATACCCTGAGGAGAAAGGAAGCCATGGCAGAGCAGGCCCCCTTCTCCTCAATGGACAGCACAGCTGTGGGGAAGACACTGCAGCTAGCAGAAGCGTGTCACACTTCCTCAGAGAGGAAGCAAGTTACAGACAACTCTACAGAGGGCACCCATAAACTGACGGCCACGCTCATTACCCAACGTCCAGGCCACCCACAGGCTGACTGCAGCCCAACTTTCCCACCATTCCCACACAGGCCCCAGGAACCGTCAGGCCTCTGAGGCTCTGCCAATGCCCTTCCCTCCACCCAAATATCCTTTCCCTCCTCTCTCCGGACCTCAATCCTGCCCAGCTCTAAATGAGCACTGCAAGGCCTATTTCCCTAAGAATGCCTCTCTCAAAACCAAAATTACTTCCTCGAGAATGATCTGCCTCTTACTCATCCATCATTATCTTGGATTAAATACTTCATGTAAGATGCCTTATCTGACCAACACAACTAGTTTAGAAATAAGAGTCATGTTTTAGACCATCTATGACATGACATGACAACCATTCAGCTCACTAAAACCATTCAATAAATACTCTAATTGAATTTCCCAAAGAGTTGACCTAAAATAACCTAAATGCCAAGCATTCCAAGAACCGTCCTGAACCAAATTCACTTCTCATTCGAATGTCAATGTCATACACAGGGATGTTGTATTGTCTTTAAATGTACTTGCCTTTATCCAAAACTAGAATCTCTGACGAATCAATGGGACACACATGTAAAATATTCTGAAAAGGAAAAAAGCTTTATTTATTGTACTGTGCTTAATATTCAGCCAGACCTGCATTTTTCTCTAAAACTTATACAATTACTGAGGATACAAGTAGCATTTGAAGAGAGACTAAGTCTATTGAGAAGAAAATTGGAAGCGAAGGTCATCAATCATTTTCTACTTTGAAAAATCTCTTTCATAAAGAGGTAAATTCTCCTAAATACCAGAATGAATGGAATTCAATACAGCAAAGTAAAATGCTTTAAATACATAAAATAAATATCTTGGTGGACCTTCCACCATCTGTTTTAGTAACTTAAATTTTAAAAAATCTTTAAATTTAAGAAAAGTTATATCAACAGCTAAAATTGAGATTTTTTTCCATCTATTACTTTAATTTTACTGACCCATTTTTGAGAATTGTCAGCATTCTGGTTCAATAATTCCAAATTATTTCTTGAAGAGTGTGCGATTCCTCCCAAGTCATTTAACATGCTTACCAATCAATAAAGATATGAAAAAACAAAAAAAACCCATATTTATGAATCAAGCAAATTATCTGAAAAGAGTGACTTAGAGAAAATGTTGCTGCTTGCCAAGAAAATTTTATTATTATAAAACAGTTTCTGTCATTTGTTTTTCTTCATTGTCACTTCCAGATTATCTCTGTAGACTTGTAAACACATAATAATCCAAAGCAGTTGAGCTTTATCAATAAAATGTAAATCAACGAAAGAGAGCCAACTGCATAATTAAAAGAAAAGTGTACCGGGCTTCCCTGGTGGAGCAGTGGTTGAGAGCCTGCCTGCCGAGGCAGGGGCCACGGGTTTGTGCCCCGGCCCGGGAAGATCCCACATGCCACGGAGCGGCAAGGCCCGTGAGCCATGGCCGCTGAGCCTGCACGTCCGTGTCCTGTGTTCCGCATGGGAGAGGAAACAACAGTGAGAAGCCGGCGTACTGAAAAAAAAAAGCATACCACCATCATCCCAAGCAGATTACAAAACAGCAAGCAGATTATAAAATAATAGTCTACAAGCCTGCTTATTTCAATATATATCTAAATGCATTGGATGTCTTATATAAAAAGCCAAGAGATAGAGATGAAACAAAATACTAAAAGTAAACATCTCCCTCCCCAAAACCCTAACTCCCTTCCAGTCATGAGGAGAACATCTCACAAACCCAAGTTGAGGGACAGTCTATGAAATACGTGAACCAGGACTCTTCAAAATTGGCATTAAGGAAAGGAAAGTCTGGGACATGCTTGGTGGTGCAGTGGTTAAGAATCCGTCTGCCAGTGCAGGGGACATGGGTTCCAGCCCTGGTCCGGGAAGATCCCACATGCCGCCGAGCAACTAAGCCCGTACGTCACAACTACTGAGCCTGTGCTCTACAGCCCGCGAGCCACAACGACTGAGGCCACACGCCGCAACTACTGAAGCCCGCGCACTCTAGGGTCTGTGTGCCGCAACTACTGAGCCCAGGTGCTGCAATTACTGAAGCCCGCACACTTAGAGCCCGTGCTCCGCAACAAAAGAAGCCACCACAATCAGAAGTCTGCGCACCACAACAAAGAGTAGCCCCCACTTGCCACAACCAGAGAAAGCCCGCGCGCAGCAACAAAGACCCAACACAGCCAAATATAAACAATAATAAAAATAAATAAATAAAGGCATCATAACATAAAAACAAAGGAGGAAGTAATTATTTTTTAAAAAAGAATAACGGGTGGGGCAGTGGTTAAGAATCCGCCTGGCAGTGCAGGGGAAACGGCTTTGAGCCCTGGTCCGGGAAGATCCCACATGCTGCAGAGCAAGTAAGCCCGTGAGCCCCAACTATTCAGCCAGTGCGTCTGGAGCCTGTGCTACGCAACAAGAGGGGCCGCAGCATTGAGAGGCCCATGCACCACGATGAGGAGGGGCCCCTGCTAAACGCAACTAGAGAAGGCCCTCACACAGAAACGAAGACCCAACACAGCCAAAAATAAATAAAAAATAAATAAAAATAAATACATTGAAAAGGAAAACCTATACATTTCCCTTTCTGCAAATGTAGGTTTTCGAGGCAAGAGTAGAGCTTCAGAAAGAATGTCGGCAAACAGAACAATCACTAGTTCACTAAGTACAAATTGTAGGATACTTTTGAAGAATCCCATCACAGCTAGATAATTGGTCCAGAATCAAAAGTAAATACTGGAAGAAAAATGAAATCAATGGTGTACCACAGAGGTGGTAGGCAGACTGGCCTGGACTAAGACATGTTCAGTCATAGATAATAAGGGTGCTGATTTGTAAGCATCATTCTCGTCCCACTGTGGACTTCCTTCTGCGACAGTATAAGGATACCACCAGATCATCTTGAAATCAAGTCATGAAATGTACTTTTATATTTTTAAAAATCAATTCTTGTCCTTAAATTAACATTTCTTCTTAGTTTAGTCATGGTCCTCTATTACTTCTAAAACATTAAATCTGAATTGATTAGAGACAGACTTCAAAAAATAAAAATAAACTGTGATCAAATAGCAGGAACAAACAGTAGTAACTGAAATTACTTCAATCTAAACTGAAGATGATTTCTGTATCTCTGTCTTTTACATTTGTCTCCATTAGGGGAAAAAATTATGTACCTCATAATTAACTTGGCTGGAACGAGTCAGACTGCATTGGTCAAAGTTTCAGAAGACCAATGAGCTGAGCTAAACAGTACCACTATCCACCTGAGCAGAAATTACTCTCCATAAGTTTCTTTACATAAGTAACAAAACAAAAATTTAAACAAAAGAAGAACTACTAGAAAAAAGTTAGAGATTCATTGTTTAAGTCAGTAATTTGCCTCATACATTATGATTTTCCCTGTGGAAACCCAATTATTATCCTGAAAACAAGACCACTTTAGAAAGCAAATGCATCGTGACAAAAGAAAGAAAAGGCAGATTGATACATTATTAAAATAACTCACACGCCATACCCTGAGGAGTAAGGAAGCCATGGCAGAGGAGGCCCCTTTCTCCTCCATGGACAGCACAGCTGTGGGGAAGACACTGCAGCTAGCAGAAGCGTGTCACACTTCCTCAGGGAGGAAGCAAGTTACAGACCACTCTAGAGAGGGCGCACATAAACTGACGGCCACGCTCATTACCCAACGTCCAGGCCACCCACAGGCTGACTGCAACCCAACTTTCCCACCATTCCCACACAGGCCCCAGGAACCGTCAGGCCTCTGAGGCTCTGCCAATGCCCTTCCCTCTACCCAAATATCCTTTCCCTCCTCTCTCGGGACTTCAATCCTGCCCAGCTCTAAATGAACACTCCAAGGCCTCTTTCCCTAAGAATGCCTCTCTCAAAACCAAAATTACTTCCTAAAGAAAGATCTGTCTCTTACCCATCCATCATTATCTTGGATTCAATACATCATGTAAGATGCCTTATCAGACCAACACAACTATTTTAGAAATAAGAGTCATGTTTTAGACCATCTATGACATGACACGACAACCATTCAGCTCACTAAAACCATTCAATAAATACTCTAATTGAATTTCCCAAAGAGTTGACCTAAAATAACCTAAATGCCAAGCATTCCAAGAACCATACTGAACCAAATTCACTTCTCATTCGAATGCCAATGTCATACACAGGGATGTTGTATTGTCTTGAAATGTACTTGCCTTTATCCAAAACTAGAATCTCTGACGAATCTATGGGACACACATGTAAAATATTCTGCAAAGTCAAAAAGCTTTATTTAGTGTCCTGTGCTTAATATTCAGCCAGACCTGCATTTTTCTCTAAAGCTTATACAATTACTGAGTATGCAAGAAGCATTAGAAGAGAGACTAAGTCTATTGAGAAGAAAACTGGAAGCGTAGGTCATCAATCATTTTCTACTTTGAATAATCTCTTTCATAAAGAGGTAAATTCTCCTAAATTCCAGAATGAATGACATTCAATAGAGCAAAGTAAAATGCTTTAAATACATAAAATAAATATCTTGATGGACCTTCCACCATCTGTTTTAGGAACTTAAATTATAAAAGAACCCCTAAATTTAAGAAAACTTATATCAACAGCTAAAATTGAGATTGTTTTTTCCATCTATTACTTTGATTTTCCTGACCCATTTTTGAGAATTGCCACCATTCTGGATCAATAATTCCAAATAATTTCTTGAAGAGAGTGAGATTCCTCCCAAGTCATTTAACATGCTTACTAATCAATAAAGATATGAAAAAAGAAAAAAACCCCATATATATGAAGGAAGCAAATTATATTAAAAGACTGACTTTGAGAAAAGGTTGCTGCTTGCCAAGAAAATTTTATTATTATAAAATATTTTCTGTCATTTGTTTTTCTTCTTTGTCACTTACAGTTTATCTCTGTAGACTTGTAAACACATCATAATCCAAAGCAGTTGAGCTTATCAATAAAATGCAAATCAGCGCAAGAGAGCCAACTGCATAATTAAAACAAAAGTGTACCGGGCTTCCCTGGTGGAGCAGTGGTTGAGAGCCTGCCTGCCGATGCAGGGGCCACGGGTTTGTGCCCCGGTCCGGGAAGGTCACACATGCCGCGCAGCGGCGAGGCCCGTGAGCCCTGGCCGCTTAGCCTGCATGTCCGGGGCCTGTGTTCCGCATGGGAGAGGACACAACAGTGAGAGGCCCGCGTACTGAAAAATAAAAAGCATACCACCATCATCCCAAGCAGATTACAAAATAGCAAGCAGATTATAAAATAATAGTCTACAAGCCTGCTTTTTTAAATATATATCTAAATGCATTGAATGTCTTATATAAAAAGCCAAGAGATAGAGATGAAACAAAATACTAAAAGTAAACATCTCCCTCCCCAAAACCATAACTCCCTTCCAGTCATGAGGAGAACATCACACAAACCCAAGTTGAGGGACAGTCTATGAAATACGTGAACCAGGACTCTTCAAAATTGTCATTAAGAAAATGAAAGTCTGGGACTTTCCTGGTGGTGCAGTGGTTAAGAATCCGTCTGCCAGTGGAGGGGACATGGGTTCCAGCCCTGGTCCGGGAAGATCCCTCATGCCGCAGAGCAACTAAGCCCGTACGTCACAACTACTGAGCCTGCGCTCTACAGCCCGCGAGCCACAACGACTGAGACCACACGCCGCAACTACTGAAGCCCGCGCACTCTAGGGTCTGTGTGCCGCATCTACTGAGCCCAGTTGCTGCAATTACTGAAGCCCGCACACTTAGAGCCTGTGCTCCGCAACAAAAGAAGCCACCACAATCAGAAGTCCGCGCACCACAACAAAGAGTAGCCCCCACTTGCCACAACTAGAGAAAGCCCGCGCGCAGCAACAAAGACCCAACACAGCCAAATATAAACAATAATAAAAATAAATAAATAAAGGCATCATAACATAAAAACAAATGAGGAAGTAATTATTTTTTAAAAAAGAATAACGGGTGGGGCAGTGGTTAAGAATCCACCTGGCAGTGCAGGGGAAACGGCTTTGAGCCCTGGTCCGGGAAGATCCCACATGCTGCAGAGCAAGTAAGCCCGTGAGCCCCAACTATTCAGCCAGTGCGTCTGGAGCCTGTGCTACGCAACAAGAGGCGCCACGGCAGTGAGAGGCCCACGAACCACGATGAGGAGTGGCCCCTGCTCGCCACAACTAGAGAAGGCCCTCGCACAGAAACGAAGACCCAACACAGCCAAAAATAAATAAAATATAAATAAAAATAAATACATTTAAAAGGAAAACCTATACATTTCCCTTTCTGCAAATGTAGGTTTTCGAGGCAAGAGTAGAGCCTCAGAAAGAATGTCTGCAAACAGAACAATCACTAGTTCACTAAGTACAAAATGTAGGATACTTTTGGAGAATCCCATCACAGCTAGATAATTGGTCCAGGACCAAAAGTAACTACTGGAAGAAAAATGAAATCAACAGTGTACCACAGAGGTGGTAGGCACACTGGCCTGGACTAAGACATGTTCAGTCATAGATAATAAGGGTGGTGATTTTTAAGCATCATTCTCGTCCCACTGTGGACTTCCTTCTGCAGCAGTATAAGGATACCACCAGATCATCTTGAAATCAAGTCATGAAATGTACCTTTATATTTCTAAAAATCAATGATTGTCCTTAAATTAACTTTTCTTATTAATTTAGTCATGGTGCTCTTTTACTTCTAAAACATTAAATCTTATTTGATTAGAGACAGACTTCAAAAAATAAAAATAAACTGTGATCAAATAGCAGGAACAAACAGTAGTAACTAAAATTTCTTCAATCTAAACTGGAGATGATTTCTGTATCTCTGTCTTTTACATTTGTCTCCATTAGGGGAAAAAATATGTACCTCATAATTAACTTGGCTGGAATGAATCAGACTGCATTTGTAAAAGTCTCAGAAGACCAATGAGCTGTGCTAAACAGTACCAGTATCCACCTGAGCAGAAATTACTATCCTTAAGTTTCTATACATAACTAACACAACAAAAATTTAAACAAAAGAAGAACTACTAGAAACAAATTAGAGATTCATGTTTTTAAGACAGTAATTTGCCTTTAGTCAGTAATTTGCCTCATACATTATGATTTTCCCTGTGGAAACCCAATTATTATCCTGAAAACAAGACCACTTTAGAAAGCAAATGCATTGTGACAAAAGAAAGAAAAGGCAGATTGATACATTATTAAAATAATTCACACGCCATACCCTGAGGAGAAAGGAAGCCATGGCAGAGCAGGCCCCCTTCTCCTCAATGGACAGCACAGCTGTGGGGAAGACACTGCAGCTAGCAGAAGCGTGTCACACTTCCTCAGAGAGGAAGCAAGTTACAGACAACTCTACAGAGGGCACCCATAAACTGACGGCCACGCTCATTACCCAACGTCCAGGCCACCCACAGGCTGACTGCAGCCCAACTTTCCCACCATTCCCACACAGGCCCCAGGAACCGTCAGGCCTCTGAGGCTCTGCCAATGCCCTTCCCTCCACCCAAATATCCTTTCCCTCCTCTCTCCGGACCTCAATCCTGCCCAGCTCTAAATGAGCACTGCAAGGCCTATTTCCCTAAGAATGCCTCTCTCAAAACCAAAATTACTTCCTCGAGAATGATCTGCCTCTTACTCATCCATCATTATCTTGGATTAAATACTTCATGTAAGATGCCTTATCTGACCAACACAACTAGTTTAGAAATAAGAGTCATGTTTTAGACCATCTATGACATGACATGACAACCATTCAGCTCACTAAAACCATTCAATAAATACTCTAATTGAATTTCCCAAAGAGTTGACCTAAAATAACCTAAATGCCAAGCATTCCAAGAACCGTCCTGAACCAAATTCACTTCTCATTCGAATGTCAATGTCATACACAGGGATGTTGTATTGTCTTTAAATGTACTTGCCTTTATCCAAAACTAGAATCTCTGACGAATCAATGGGACACACATGTAAAATATTCTGAAAAGGAAAAAAGCTTTATTTATTGTACTGTGCTTAATATTCAGCCAGACCTGCATTTTTCTCTAAAACTTATACAATTACTGAGGATACAAGTAGCATTTGAAGAGAGACTAAGTCTATTGAGAAGAAAATTGGAAGCGAAGGTCATCAATCATTTTCTACTTTGAAAAATCTCTTTCATAAAGAGGTAAATTCTCCTAAATACCAGAATGAATGGAATTCAATACAGCAAAGTAAAATGCTTTAAATACATAAAATAAATATCTTGGTGGACCTTCCACCATCTGTTTTAGTAACTTAAATTTTAAAAAATCTTTAAATTTAAGAAAAGTTATATCAACAGCTAAAATTGAGATTTTTTTCCATCTATTACTTTAATTTTACTGACCCATTTTTGAGAATTGTCAGCATTCTGGTTCAATAATTCCAAATTATTTCTTGAAGAGTGTGCGATTCCTCCCAAGTCATTTAACATGCTTACCAATCAATAAAGATATGAAAAAACAAAAAAAACCCATATTTATGAATCAAGCAAATTATCTGAAAAGAGTGACTTAGAGAAAATGTTGCTGCTTGCCAAGAAAATTTTATTATTATAAAACAGTTTCTGTCATTTGTTTTTCTTCATTGTCACTTCCAGATTATCTCTGTAGACTTGTAAACACATAATAATCCAAAGCAGTTGAGCTTTATCAATAAAATGTAAATCAACGAAAGAGAGCCAACTGCATAATTAAAAGAAAAGTGTACCGGGCTTCCCTGGTGGAGCAGTGGTTGAGAGCCTGCCTGCCGAGGCAGGGGCCACGGGTTTGTGCCCCGGCCCGGGAAGATCCCACATGCCACGGAGCGGCAAGGCCCGTGAGCCATGGCCGCTGAGCCTGCACGTCCGTGTCCTGTGTTCCGCATGGGAGAGGAAACAACAGTGAGAAGCCGGCGTACTGAAAAAAAAAAGCATACCACCATCATCCCAAGCAGATTACAAAACAGCAAGCAGATTATAAAATAATAGTCTACAAGCCTGCTTATTTCAATATATATCTAAATGCATTGGATGTCTTATATAAAAAGCCAAGAGATAGAGATGAAACAAAATACTAAAAGTAAACATCTCCCTCCCCAAAACCCTAACTCCCTTCCAGTCATGAGGAGAACATCTCACAAACCCAAGTTGAGGGACAGTCTATGAAATACGTGAACCAGGACTCTTCAAAATTGGCATTAAGGAAAGGAAAGTCTGGGACATGCTTGGTGGTGCAGTGGTTAAGAATCCGTCTGCCAGTGCAGGGGACATGGGTTCCAGCCCTGGTCCGGGAAGATCCCACATGCCGCCGAGCAACTAAGCCCGTACGTCACAACTACTGAGCCTGTGCTCTACAGCCCGCGAGCCACAACGACTGAGGCCACACGCCGCAACTACTGAAGCCCGCGCACTCTAGGGTCTGTGTGCCGCAACTACTGAGCCCAGGTGCTGCAATTACTGAAGCCCGCACACTTAGAGCCCGTGCTCCGCAACAAAAGAAGCCACCACAATCAGAAGTCTGCGCACCACAACAAAGAGTAGCCCCCACTTGCCACAACCAGAGAAAGCCCGCGCGCAGCAACAAAGACCCAACACAGCCAAATATAAACAATAATAAAAATAAATAAATAAAGGCATCATAACATAAAAACAAAGGAGGAAGTAATTATTTTTTAAAAAAGAATAACGGGTGGGGCAGTGGTTAAGAATCCGCCTGGCAGTGCAGGGGAAACGGCTTTGAGCCCTGGTCCGGGAAGATCCCACATGCTGCAGAGCAAGTAAGCCCGTGAGCCCCAACTATTCAGCCAGTGCGTCTGGAGCCTGTGCTACGCAACAAGAGGGGCCGCAGCATTGAGAGGCCCATGCACCACGATGAGGAGGGGCCCCTGCTAAACGCAACTAGAGAAGGCCCTCACACAGAAACGAAGACCCAACACAGCCAAAAATAAATAAAAAATAAATAAAAATAAATACATTGAAAAGGAAAACCTATACATTTCCCTTTCTGCAAATGTAGGTTTTCGAGGCAAGAGTAGAGCTTCAGAAAGAATGTCGGCAAACAGAACAATCACTAGTTCACTAAGTACAAATTGTAGGATACTTTTGAAGAATCCCATCACAGCTAGATAATTGGTCCAGAATCAAAAGTAAATACTGGAAGAAAAATGAAATCAATGGTGTACCACAGAGGTGGTAGGCAGACTGGCCTGGACTAAGACATGTTCAGTCATAGATAATAAGGGTGCTGATTTGTAAGCATCATTCTCGTCCCACTGTGGACTTCCTTCTGCGACAGTATAAGGATACCACCAGATCATCTTGAAATCAAGTCATGAAATGTACTTTTATATTTTTAAAAATCAATTCTTGTCCTTAAATTAACATTTCTTCTTAGTTTAGTCATGGTCCTCTATTACTTCTAAAACATTAAATCTGAATTGATTAGAGACAGACTTCAAAAAATAAAAATAAACTGTGATCAAATAGCAGGAACAAACAGTAGTAACTGAAATTACTTCAATCTAAACTGAAGATGATTTCTGTATCTCTGTCTTTTACATTTGTCTCCATTAGGGGAAAAAATTATGTACCTCATAATTAACTTGGCTGGAACGAGTCAGACTGCATTGGTCAAAGTTTCAGAAGACCAATGAGCTGAGCTAAACAGTACCACTATCCACCTGAGCAGAAATTACTCTCCATAAGTTTCTTTACATAAGTAACAAAACAAAAATTTAAACAAAAGAAGAACTACTAGAAAAAAGTTAGAGATTCATTGTTTAAGTCAGTAATTTGCCTCATACATTATGATTTTCCCTGTGGAAACCCAATTATTATCCTGAAAACAAGACCACTTTAGAAAGCAAATGCATCGTGACAAAAGAAAGAAAAGGCAGATTGATACATTATTAAAATAACTCACACGCCATACCCTGAGGAGTAAGGAAGCCATGGCAGAGGAGGCCCCTTTCTCCTCCATGGACAGCACAGCTGTGGGGAAGACACTGCAGCTAGCAGAAGCGTGTCACACTTCCTCAGGGAGGAAGCAAGTTACAGACCACTCTAGAGAGGGCGCACATAAACTGACGGCCACGCTCATTACCCAACGTCCAGGCCACCCACAGGCTGACTGCAACCCAACTTTCCCACCATTCCCACACAGGCCCCAGGAACCGTCAGGCCTCTGAGGCTCTGCCAATGCCCTTCCCTCTACCCAAATATCCTTTCCCTCCTCTCTCGGGACTTCAATCCTGCCCAGCTCTAAATGAACACTCCAAGGCCTCTTTCCCTAAGAATGCCTCTCTCAAAACCAAAATTACTTCCTAAAGAAAGATCTGCCTCTTACTCATCCATCATTATCTTGGATTCAATACATCATGTAAGATGCCTTATCAGACCAACACAACTATTTTAGAAATAAGAGTCATGTTTTAGACCATCTATGACATGACACGACAACCATTCAGCTCACTAAAACCATTCAATAAATACTCTAATTGAATTTCCCAAAGAGTTGACCTAAAATAACCTAAATGCCAAGCATTCCAAGAACCATACTGAACCAAATTCACTTCTCATTCGAATGCCAATGTCATACACAGGGATGTTGTATTGTCTTGAAATGTACTTGCCTTTATCCAAAACTAGAATCTCTGACGAATCTATGGGACACACATGTAAAATATTCTGCAAAGTCAAAAAGCTTTATTTAGTGTCCTGTGCTTAATATTCAGCCAGACCTGCATTTTTCTCTAAAGCTTATACAATTACTGAGTATGCAAGAAGCATTAGAAGAGAGACTAAGTCTATTGAGAAGAAAACTGGAAGCGTAGGTCATCAATCATTTTCTACTTTGAATAATCTCTTTCATAAAGAGGTAAATTCTCCTAAATTCCAGAATGAATGACATTCAATAGAGCAAAGTAAAATGCTTTAAATACATAAAATAAATATCTTGATGGACCTTCCACCATCTGTTTTAGGAACTTAAATTATAAAAGAACCCCTAAATTTAAGAAAACTTATATCAACAGCTAAAATTGAGATTGTTTTTTCCATCTATTACTTTGATTTTCCTGACCCATTTTTGAGAATTGCCACCATTCTGGATCAATAATTCCAAATAATTTCTTGAAGAGAGTGAGATTCCTCCCAAGTCATTTAACATGCTTACTAATCAATAAAGATATGAAAAAAGAAAAAAACCCCATATATATGAAGGAAGCAAATTATATTAAAAGACTGACTTTGAGAAAAGGTTGCTGCTTGCCAAGAAAATTTTATTATTATAAAATATTTTCTGTCATTTGTTTTTCTTCTTTGTCACTTACAGTTTATCTCTGTAGACTTGTAAACACATCATAATCCAAAGCAGTTGAGCTTATCAATAAAATGCAAATCAGCGCAAGAGAGCCAACTGCATAATTAAAACAAAAGTGTACCGGGCTTCCCTGGTGGAGCAGTGGTTGAGAGCCTGCCTGCCGATGCAGGGGCCACGGGTTTGTGCCCCGGTCCGGGAAGATCACACATGCCGCGCAGCGGCGAGGCCCGTGAGCCCTGGCCGCTTAGCCTGCATGTCCGGGGCCTGTGTTCCGCATGGGAGAGGACACAACAGTGAGAGGCCCGCGTACTGAAAAATAAAAAGCATACCACCATCATCCCAAGCAGATTACAAAATAGCAAGCAGATTATAAAATAATAGTCTACAAGCCTGCTTTTTTAAATATATATCTAAATGCATTGAATGTCTTATATAAAAAGCCAAGAGATAGAGATGAAACAAAATACTAAAAGTAAACATCTCCCTCCCCAAAACCATAACTCCCTTCCAGTCATGAGGAGAACATCACACAAACCCAAGTTGAGGGACAGTCTATGAAATACGTGAACCAGGACTCTTCAAAATTGTCATTAAGAAAATGAAAGTCTGGGACTTTCCTGGTGGTGCAGTGGTTAAGAATCCGTCTGCCAGTGGAGGGGACATGGGTTCCAGCCCTGGTCCGGGAAGATCCCTCATGCCGCAGAGCAACTAAGCCCGTACGTCACAACTACTGAGCCTGCGCTCTACAGCCCGCGAGCCACAACGACTGAGACCACACGCCGCAACTACTGAAGCCCGCGCACTCTAGGGTCTGTGTGCCGCATCTACTGAGCCCAGTTGCTGCAATTACTGAAGCCCGCACACTTAGAGCCTGTGCTCCGCAACAAAAGAAGCCACCACAATCAGAAGTCCGCGCACCACAACAAAGAGTAGCCCCCACTTGCCACAACTAGAGAAAGCCCGCGCGCAGCAACAAAGACCCAACACAGCCAAATATAAACAATAATAAAAATAAATAAATAAAGGCATCATAACATAAAAACAAATGAGGAAGTAATTATTTTTTAAAAAAGAATAACGGGTGGGGCAGTGGTTAAGAATCCACCTGGCAGTGCAGGGGAAACGGCTTTGAGCCCTGGTCCGGGAAGATCCCACATGCTGCAGAGCAAGTAAGCCCGTGAGCCCCAACTATTCAGCCAGTGCGTCTGGAGCCTGTGCTACGCAACAAGAGGCGCCACGGCAGTGAGAGGCCCACGAACCACGATGAGGAGTGGCCCCTGCTCGCCACAACTAGAGAAGGCCCTCGCACAGAAACGAAGACCCAACACAGCCAAAAATAAATAAAATATAAATAAAAATAAATACATTTAAAAGGAAAACCTATACATTTCCCTTTCTGCAAATGTAGGTTTTCGAGGCAAGAGTAGAGCCTCAGAAAGAATGTCTGCAAACAGAACAATCACTAGTTCACTAAGTACAAAATGTAGGATACTTTTGGAGAATCCCATCACAGCTAGATAATTGGTCCAGGACCAAAAGTAACTACTGGAAGAAAAATGAAATCAACAGTGTACCACAGAGGTGGTAGGCACACTGGCCTGGACTAAGACATGTTCAGTCATAGAAAATAAGGGTGGTGATTTTTAAGCATCATTCTCGTCCCACTGTGGACTTCCTTCTGCAGCAGTATAAGGATACCACCAGATCATCTTGAAATCAAGTCATGAAATGTACCTTTATATTTCTAAAAATCAATGATTGTCCTTAAATTAACTTTTCTTATTAATTTAGTCATGGTGCTCTTTTACTTCTAAAACATTAAATCTTATTTGATTAGAGACAGACTTCAAAAAATAAAAATAAACTGTGATCAAATAGCAGGAACAAACAGTAGTAACTAAAATTTCTTCAATCTAAACTGGAGATGATTTCTGTATCTCTGTCTTTTACATTTGTCTCCATTAGGGGAAAAAATATGTACCTCATAATTAACTTGGCTGGAATGAATCAGACTGCATTTGTAAAAGTCTCAGAAGACCAATGAGCTGTGCTAAACAGTACCAGTATCCACCTGAGCAGAAATTACTATCCTTAAGTTTCTATACATAACTAACACAACAAAAATTTAAACAAAAGAAGAACTACTAGAAACAAATTAGAGATTCATGTTTTTAAGACAGTAATTTGCCTTTAGTCAGTAATTTGCCTCATACATTATGATTTTCCCTGTGGAAACCCAATTATTATCCTGAAAACAAGACCACTTTAGAAAGCAAATGCATTGTGACAAAAGAAAGAAAAGGCAGATTGATACATTATTAAAATAATTCACACGCCATACCCTGAGGAGAAAGGAAGCCATGGCAGAGCAGGCCCCCTTCTCCTCAATGGACAGCACAGCTGTGGGGAAGACACTGCAGCTAGCAGAAGCGTGTCACACTTCCTCAGAGAGGAAGCAAGTTACAGACAACTCTACAGAGGGCACCCATAAACTGACGGCCACGCTCATTACCCAACGTCCAGGCCACCCACAGGCTGACTGCAGCCCAACTTTCCCACCATTCCCACACAGGCCCCAGGAACCGTCAGGCCTCTGAGGCTCTGCCAATGCCCTTCCCTCCACCCAAATATCCTTTCCCTCCTCTCTCCGGACCTCAATCCTGCCCAGCTCTAAATGAGCACTGCAAGGCCTATTTCCCTAAGAATGCCTCTCTCAAAACCAAAATTACTTCCTCGAGAATGATCTGCCTCTTACTCATCCATCATTATCTTGGATTAAATACTTCATGTAAGATGCCTTATCTGACCAACACAACTAGTTTAGAAATAAGAGTCATGTTTTAGACCATCTATGACATGACATGACAACCATTCAGCTCACTAAAACCATTCAATAAATACTCTAATTGAATTTCCCAAAGAGTTGACCTAAAATAACCTAAATGCCAAGCATTCCAAGAACCGTCCTGAACCAAATTCACTTCTCATTCGAATGTCAATGTCATACACAGGGATGTTGTATTGTCTTTAAATGTACTTGCCTTTATCCAAAACTAGAATCTCTGACGAATCAATGGGACACACATGTAAAATATTCTGAAAAGGAAAAAAGCTTTATTTATTGTACTGTGCTTAATATTCAGCCAGACCTGCATTTTTCTCTAAAACTTATACAATTACTGAGGATACAAGTAGCATTTGAAGAGAGACTAAGTCTATTGAGAAGAAAATTGGAAGCGAAGGTCATCAATCATTTTCTACTTTGAAAAATCTCTTTCATAAAGAGGTAAATTCTCCTAAATACCAGAATGAATGGAATTCAATACAGCAAAGTAAAATGCTTTAAATACATAAAATAAATATCTTGGTGGACCTTCCACCATCTGTTTTAGTAACTTAAATTTTAAAAAATCTTTAAATTTAAGAAAAGTTATATCAACAGCTAAAATTGAGATTTTTTTCCATCTATTACTTTAATTTTACTGACCCATTTTTGAGAATTGTCAGCATTCTGGTTCAATAATTCCAAATTATTTCTTGAAGAGTGTGCGATTCCTCCCAAGTCATTTAACATGCTTACCAATCAATAAAGATATGAAAAAACAAAAAAAACCCATATTTATGAATCAAGCAAATTATCTGAAAAGAGTGACTTAGAGAAAATGTTGCTGCTTGCCAAGAAAATTTTATTATTATAAAACAGTTTCTGTCATTTGTTTTTCTTCATTGTCACTTCCAGATTATCTCTGTAGACTTGTAAACACATAATAATCCAAAGCAGTTGAGCTTTATCAATAAAATGTAAATCAACGAAAGAGAGCCAACTGCATAATTAAAAGAAAAGTGTACCGGGCTTCCCTGGTGGAGCAGTGGTTGAGAGCCTGCCTGCCGAGGCAGGGGCCACGGGTTTGTGCCCCGGCCCGGGAAGATCCCACATGCCACGGAGCGGCAAGGCCCGTGAGCCATGGCCGCTGAGCCTGCACGTCCGTGTCCTGTGTTCCGCATGGGAGAGGAAACAACAGTGAGAAGCCGGCGTACTGAAAAAAAAAAGCATACCACCATCATCCCAAGCAGATTACAAAACAGCAAGCAGATTATAAAATAATAGTCTACAAGCCTGCTTATTTCAATATATATCTAAATGCATTGGATGTCTTATATAAAAAGCCAAGAGATAGAGATGAAACAAAATACTAAAAGTAAACATCTCCCTCCCCAAAACCCTAACTCCCTTCCAGTCATGAGGAGAACATCTCACAAACCCAAGTTGAGGGACAGTCTATGAAATACGTGAACCAGGACTCTTCAAAATTGGCATTAAGGAAAGGAAAGTCTGGGACATGCTTGGTGGTGCAGTGGTTAAGAATCCGTCTGCCAGTGCAGGGGACATGGGTTCCAGCCCTGGTCCGGGAAGATCCCACATGCCGCCGAGCAACTAAGCCCGTACGTCACAACTACTGAGCCTGTGCTCTACAGCCCGCGAGCCACAACGACTGAGGCCACACGCCGCAACTACTGAAGCCCGCGCACTCTAGGGTCTGTGTGCCGCAACTACTGAGCCCAGGTGCTGCAATTACTGAAGCCCGCACACTTAGAGCCCGTGCTCCGCAACAAAAGAAGCCACCACAATCAGAAGTCTGCGCACCACAACAAAGAGTAGCCCCCACTTGCCACAACCAGAGAAAGCCCGCGCGCAGCAACAAAGACCCAACACAGCCAAATATAAACAATAATAAAAATAAATAAATAAAGGCATCATAACATAAAAACAAAGGAGGAAGTAATTATTTTTTAAAAAAGAATAACGGGTGGGGCAGTGGTTAAGAATCCGCCTGGCAGTGCAGGGGAAACGGCTTTGAGCCCTGGTCCGGGAAGATCCCACATGCTGCAGAGCAAGTAAGCCCGTGAGCCCCAACTATTCAGCCAGTGCGTCTGGAGCCTGTGCTACGCAACAAGAGGGGCCGCAGCATTGAGAGGCCCATGCACCACGATGAGGAGGGGCCCCTGCTAAACGCAACTAGAGAAGGCCCTCACACAGAAACGAAGACCCAACACAGCCAAAAATAAATAAAAAATAAATAAAAATAAATACATTGAAAAGGAAAACCTATACATTTCCCTTTCTGCAAATGTAGGTTTTCGAGGCAAGAGTAGAGCTTCAGAAAGAATGTCGGCAAACAGAACAATCACTAGTTCACTAAGTACAAATTGTAGGATACTTTTGAAGAATCCCATCACAGCTAGATAATTGGTCCAGAATCAAAAGTAAATACTGGAAGAAAAATGAAATCAATGGTGTACCACAGAGGTGGTAGGCAGACTGGCCTGGACTAAGACA
>NW_027671280.1:0-46681 GCF_964165515.1 Mesoplodon bidens
TATACTGCTGTCAGCCAAGTGGCAGTCACTGCCTTAGAAATATCTCAACCAATTTGTTTCACTGTTGTTTTCCTTTCAATATATGCACAAGAGATGGATGACAAAGTCTGAAAGATATCTTTCAAGAACTATAACATAAAGAAACTAAGGGACATAAATACTCACTATCCAGGAACACAAGAAAGGTTTAGATATATTGCTAAGGAATAACAGAATAATCCAAAATGCTCTGTACTGATGAACTATGCAAATTATGTATGCATGTGGAAAGCGATTCTAAAAATAAAAAAAATCATAAATGAGATTATGAAATCTCATTTCATACTGAGATTATGCATTTTTAAATGTCCATCATAAAAAAGTCTTTCCAGTTTAAAAAAAAGTTGTAAATAAATTTCATGAGTCCATGAAAATCATTAAATTGTTAACAACACTTGATAACAGTTGGATTAGAGTAACTGTTGATAACAGTTAACAACCGTCGGATTTGAGAAGAATGCCTCTGAGAACCATGTGTGTTTTTTGTTTTGCGGTTTGTTTTTTTTTTGCGGTATGCGGGCCTCTCGCTGCTGTGGCCTCTCCCATTGCGGAGCACAGGCTCCGGACGCACAGGCTCAGCGGCATGTAGGATCTTCCCGGACAGGGACACGAACCCGTGCCCCCTGCATCGGCAGGCGGACTCCCAACCACTGCGCCACCAGGGAAGCCCCATGTGTCTTTGTATGAACCGGGGAGTCATCTGCTAGCCTTGCAATTCTCTGCTCATTCCCTTCTGTGACAACAGGGTCTACTAGGATGGAAGTTGGGTTTCCAGTAAAACTTAGGGACTTTCTCTGCAGAGCAAATTAAGTGGTAGAGGTGGAGGAGGTGAGAAATAAGATACGGATTCTGGGAGGAGTGGTAGCTTGGGAGGATGAGAGGAAGCCCTTCTCAGTTGCTCTGGTGGGTGGCTGGAAAATCCCATCTTGTGATTTCCGATACACAAAGACCAATAGATTGTGGGGATCAATGTGTCCTGGGAGTTACCTCTTGAAGCAGTGGGTCTTGGTAAGAGGAGAGAAAGAGCCATGTTCTCTAAGACCTGAGAGGGGTTTGGGGGAAGCCTTCCGGAAATGTGAGGAGTTACGGGGTAGAGGAGGGAGATAAAGGGGAACTTTTTCCAAAGCCTTTGACTCAGAGCCCCAGATTTTCACTATGCCAGAGGCTGAATCAGCCTACTTAAAACAGCTTCATCTTAGGATTCTGTACCCTTGGCTTTACCTTTTGTCTTTCTTAGCCTGTATTAGGCATTCTCACTCCCTCACCCCAAAGGACTTCTTTAACGTGAACCTAGTTAGTCCACTATGCAGGGCGTTAGCTGAGCAGACCCACAGTTGACACAATTTACACCTCCAGTGCAGTAGTAAAGTGGAGGTGGGGACTTGCCCACCGCAACGTGCCCTGCCTGGCACTTGCTCTGGATTTCCTTTTCTATCTTGACGGTTCATCAAGAGACACATGCACAGATACCTACGTATTTCAAAGCGACAGGCATCTTCCTCTGGAGGGAGACATCAATTTGGGTATCAAGTCAGTACACCCTATCAGATAAAGGCCAATATTTTGGACAGCAATATTCATCACCGTGGTAGCAATTCTGCAGCTGCAAGTGCAATTACGCAATGGATGGTTGATTACAAACTGACCAATGTCCCAAACTTCAAGTCTGGCAACACACATACATACTAGAAAGGGTTTTTTTCCCTACAGCAAAATAAGGTCATTCACAGGATTGTTGAAGATGTGCTACGGTGGGAGGCATATTGAAGGCAGTGTCGTGGCTGGCACAGCAAGCGTGATGTGATGCTGGGGAACACAGCAGGGGCCACGCCATGCAAGGCTTTGAGGTCCATTTAAAGGAGTTTGATTTCTGACCTTGGAGTGATGCAAAGCCATGATATGTTTTCAAGAGGGGAGTGGCCTGATCAAATGTGCACTTTGTGGAGGGTACTGTGGTTTCTGTGAAAAGAAGTATTTGGCTGGGGGGGTTGTTAATATGGGACTTTATGTTACTTCCTATTTGGGGCCACAGGATCTATATAATGAGGAGATTGGAGGGTATGCTTTGAAAGACACCGTTCCATTTGAAATATCCACGTGGGGTGCATTTCTTCAACGAAGGACTTGTGGCCCCAGCTGCTGGGGGTGCATCCCACAGAAAGCCTTCAGCTGGCAGTGAGTTTGGAAATTGCCTGGGTTCCTCACCCGAGGTGCACGGCAAGAAATGATTGATGTGGAGTGTGAAGGTCAGGCCGTCGTAGCCCAACACAGACCCTCTCGGAAGGGTCACTCCAGTTCAAGAGCTCAGCTTCGGGCTTCCCTGGTGGCGCAGTGGTTGGGAGTCCGCCTGCCGACACAGGGGACACGGGTTCGTGCCCCGGTCCGGGAGGGCCCCACATGCCGCGGAGCGGCTGGGCCCGTGAGCCATGGCTCCGGAGCCTGTGCTCCGCAACGAGAGAGGCCACAACAGTGAGAGGCCCGCGTACCGCAAAAAAAAAAAAAAAACAAACAAAAAAACAAGCAGGGGTCAAGGAGGGAAGGATTGGGAGTTTGGGATTAGCAGATACAAACTACAGGATGGATAAACAGCAGGGTCCTACTGTAGAGCACAGAGAACTATATTCAGTATCCTGTGATAAACCATAATGGAAAAGAATAGGAAAAAGAATGTATGTATACAAAAAACTGAATCAGAAATTAACCGAAGAAATTAACACAACACAAATTAACACAACATTGTAAATCAACTATACATTAATAAAAAAGAAGAAGGAAAAGAAAATAAATACAATCCAAGTTTGGGTTACCTTTGTGGGGAGGGAGCATGCAGAAGAGGGGCTGGCAGGGATCTATTTCTTGCTCTGGGTGGCAGCTACAAGGGTGTTCACTTTCTTGTTACTCATTAAGCTATATTTATGCTTTCTGCACTTTCATGAATGTGTGTTATATTTCACAATAAAAAGTTTCTAAAACTGTAAGAAATATAAATATAAATATAAACAAAAGTTAGCCTCCTTGAAAAGAGAAAATGGGTGAGAAAATTCTCCATATCCTGGAAATGACAGTACCAGTGGGACTCTGACAGGTAGCAGCACTCTTTCTAAGTTCCTGCCAGCACTGGGCTGTATACGCTGGGGGCACAGAGAACAGCAATCCCCATAGGATGCCTGCCCTTAGCAAGTACACGGTCCACTTCCAGGATTTTATCCCCAGGACATCATTCAGCAGAAGCGCCAAGATGATGGAGATCTGTAACAACAACAAGACTGGAAGCCACCCAGATATTTACAAGAGCAGGAGGGTTTTCTCAACCTTTTGAGTAGAAAGACTATCCAGCCTACCCACACCTATACCCTGGCAGGGTCAGCCTCTTCCCTATGGACGTGGTGGTTGGTTTAGGGGGAGGCTGGTGAGCCTGCCCCAAGGGGGTGGGGGCTTGGACGCTCAACAAAGGGGTGTGTGATGCGATGGTGACGGGTCACAAAGGGCTTGCGGTATAAATAGGGTCGGGTCAAGAGACTCTGGCAGAGTCCTGCAGGGAGGTGACGAGGTGCTTTCGTTCCCTCTCTCTCTCTCCCTCCGAGACTCAGTTTGTGGCTGGTGGCTCTGTCTTGAACGAAGAGAGCCATGAGCAGTGAGAGTTTACCTCATTACACGGCCAACAGCTACTGTTCAGTGGGGGTGTCGAGGACCTCCATGGGGGTCCTGCAACGACAACTGTACGAGGGAGGAGAGTATGACATTTTCAAGCACGCTCCCATGTTGGAGAGCGACTTTATCCAGGTCAGCAAGGAAGGAGAACTGATTGACCTAGACAACCGCGTCCGAACGGTGACTGTGGGCGTCGCATCCACCAGCCCCCTCTTCCCGCTACCTGACGTCATGCTGCTGGCCCGACCAAGGAGAGTCTGTGCCGGGGTCACCAAGGGGAGAGGTTGCAAGCCCGTGAAGACCCTAGAGCTCACCAGGCTGCTCCCCTTGAAGTTTGTCAAGATCTCCATCCACAACCGGGAGAAACAGCAGCTGTGCCTGAATCTTGCTACCGGCCGGACTTTCTACCTGCAGCTGTGCCCCTCTTCCGACGCACAAGAAGACCTCTTTTCCTATTGGGAAAAGCTTGTCTATATCCTGAGACCACCGGTAGACAGTTACAGCAGTACCCCGATGCTCCAAACTGGAGATGCAGCGACTACAGAGGATGCCAACATCCTAGTGGTAAGCACCGACAGGGACTCAAGAACACGGGGCAGGGTGCTTTGGGAGAGCAGGGCAAAGCTGGTCCTTCATAGCCTTTGGTGCTCTCTGAGACTCGCCTGGGAAATACCTTCTACCGTTGAAAAGGGTCAGGGACAAACGAGCTATCACTACGGGAGTCCCCACACGGGAGAGGTTCCGAGTGCTTCTCCACCTTGTCCCACGAGGCCGAATTTCAGAGAGACCTTAGGTATCATCTCGGCTGCACTGGTCTCATCACCAGGGCTGTAATCCCTCCTACAGCATCCTGACTGTCTGCTCTCTTCCTGAACACTTACCCCAGCCCAGGTAGTCTCAGCAGGTGGGGAACGTCATTCACAGCTAGGAAGTCCTTCCTTCATTGTGTCTCCCCGGGACTCCGACATGCTGACTCAAATCAGCCCAACCCGTGGAGTCACCAAAATGTAGAAGGTGTGCATCCCTTGACCCAGGAACCCCACTTCTAGGAATCTGTCCTGCAGGGAGAGAAGCACAAGGGTATAAAGTTAAAGTGCATAGCATCATGGAGAATTGTATCAGTGCTCTCCCTGGCCCTGGGACTGTTCAAGTACAGTGGAGTGGCCGTTTGACAGGGGTGCAGTAGATGGGGTCTTGCATCCAATGGGAGCTTAGACTGGGTGATTTCAAAGGTTATTCTAAGTATAAGGCCTTGAGTTGCTCAGCTCCAGGATGAGAGAGGAGCGGACAGTTCTGAGCTCACTTTCTGTCATCTCTATCTTACCTGTCTCTCCTCCCCTTGGCTCAGACCACAGAGCTCCACAGAGAAAGGGATCAGGATGAGGTTGGGCTTCGCAAGCTTCGTGACGTGACTGGAGCCACGTCTTGTGCTTATGTGGGGGGAGAGGGAATCCATCATGCCCCCCGTGGGTCACCTGCAGCCCTGAAAGGCGCCGAAGGATCCGCAGCAGGGATGACCGTGGGCCTGGCGGGAGCCACCATCGAGGATCCAGGAGAAAGCGGATCCGGCCAGGCCACTGCAGGTGCTGCCAGCCTATCCCTGCAGGACACGAGCCTGGTCTCGGCGGATGTTGCCAGCACATCCTCGACGGGGGCAGATGGTCCAGAGAGCAGCATGAGCATGGTGTTGCCAGGTGCAGTCACAACCAGCAAGCCTGCTGCTGGAAGAGCTGAAGGGAAGGTCGCAGCCCCCGTGGTCTCCACCTTGCAGAGCGAAGGCTACACGTCTGAAGGGGATGGAAGCCAGAAGGTCTCCCACCCCAGGGATGAAGCCTGGAAGGAAAAAAAGGAAAGAAGGACACGTCTTCATCGAGGAAAAGTTCCCATCACCGCAGGACAGGTGAAGGTCACCACAGGACACGAGGGGACAAGACCCAGAAAGCATCCTCCCACTGGTCCTCATGCGGCCATGAAAACCCCAAAGTTGACCAAGGAGGGGAGGACAGCTCGCAGACGGAGGAAGAGCCAGCCCGCCACCAGTTCGGGGACTCTAAGTAAGGCATCCAGTGAGATCCTCTCCTTCTTTAGGCGCTTCAGTCACTCCTGATTCAGCACCAAGGCTCACACATGACCACTGGGAGGTAGACAAAGCCCCGGTTGGCTTGGGTCCTTCCCTAGAGAGGCAGTTCCTACTTTCTTTAATAAAGGAAACCGTACAACTCCAAAAGAAATGCTATCTTGTGTTTTCTATGTCCCCTCGCCTGGTAGGGACTTGACAGTGACTTCTGTGATGCGAATTGTGCTTTGGCCTGAGACCCCAGAATCAAAATTTTGTTGTACAAGATAGGTATTAAGTATCATTCAGCCATTCACTAGGGCTGGAAATAGATGCACTATACAGAAATGTTCATTGCGAGGTTGCGAATCTTTGGAAATAAGATTTACTATGTAAATATAGTTTGGGGAGAAGATAAGCTGGGGGAGGTGACTGCGTGATGTGTAAACTTGCGTTGCTGAATTAATTACTGAATTCATCAAGTATTTACGGGGTGTCTGTGCCGTGCTGTGCCTAGCACGAGGCTATGTTATGGAAAAACCATCCTTTTCTCAGCAAAGCCCTTTGGTTTGGTTATGGGCACTCTGTAGAAGGCAAGGAAATAAGCACAGAAAAAGGTTTTGGTCGCTTGCTCGCAGGTCACACGTGCATAGCCACTGCCCGAAAGAGAAGCCTGTTTTCCCAGCAAGGCTTCTCCAGGGCACGTAGGGTGGAGGGAGGACAAGTCTGCAGCCGGGGCTGAGCTTTAGGCCATAGCTGGGGTCAGAGGTTCACCTTATGAAAACAGAAACTCTCTCTGGCTTGTAAGGAAATGAAACCATTGGGAGTTATTTTACTTTGTGTAGGGTAAAACAGAACACGGGGGGGATCAGGGTTGTCATTGGCTCAACAAAGGGACACAATCTTTATGGTAGAAGCAGCACCAACGAGGAGTCAGGAAATCTGAGTTCCTATCCTGTCTGGGCCACTGACTCTCCTGGGTCACTCTGCCTCTCTGTAATGGTACCTCTGTGGGCAGCCACGGGGTCCCCAACTGTAAAACCAATGGATTGGACCGCTGCAGTGATTCTTACCCTTGGTTGTATGTTGGGAGTTCCCTGGGGAGCTTCAAAACAAACAAACAAACAAACATTGATAGCCTGACCCCAATCCCAGAGATTCTGATGACATTTAGGTGGGGTAAGCCCTCCAGCACCGGGAGTTTTAAAAATCTCACCCAATAATTCTACTGTGCAGCAGCCAAGTTGGAAAACCACTGGGCTAGGAGGTCTGGGGGGCCTCTTTCAGCCCCAGTATGCCATAACTTTACAGTGGAAGACAGTAGTTCTCCAACATTCACATGCATAAGGATCACCTGGGAAGCCTATTTAAAAAATAACATTTCTCACCACATGATAGCCCTTATACGTGGACTCTAAAGTACGACGCAAATGAACATATCTGCAAAACAGAAACAGACTCCCAGACATAGGGAAGAGACTTGGGGTTTTCAGTGGGGTTGGGGGCGGGGAAGGATTGGGAGTTTGGGATTAGCAGATACAAACTACAGGGTGGATAAACAGCAGGGTCCTACTGTAGAGCACAGAGAACTATAGTCAGTATCCTGTGATAAACCATAATGGAAAAGAATAGGAAAAAGACTATACATGAAATATACAAAGAATACACATGAAACTGAATCAGAAATTAACACAACAGAAACGAATACAACCTTGTAAATCAACTACACTGTCAATAAAAAAGAAGGGGGAAAAGAAAAAAAATAGAAGCCAAGGTTGGGTTCCCTTTGTGGGGAGGGAGCATGCAGAAGAGGGGCTGGCAGGGTTCTATTTCTTGCTCTGGGTGGCAGCTACAAGGGTGCTCACTTTCTTGTTACTCATTAAGCTATATATTTATGGTTTGTGCACTTTCATGAGTGTGTGTTGTATTTCACAATAAAAACAGTTTCTAAAACTGTAAAAAAAAAAAAACCACAAATATAAAAAGTTAGCCTCCTTGAAAAGAGAAAATGGGTGAGAAAATTCTCCATATCCTGGAAATGACAGTACCAGTGGGACTCTGACAGGTAGCAGCACTCTTTCTAAGTTCCTGCCAGCACTGGGCTGTATACGCTGGGGGCACAGAGAACAGCAATCCCCATAGGATGCCTGCCCTTAGCAAGTACACGGTCCACTTCCAGGATTTTATCCCCAGGACATCATTCAGCAGAAGCGCCAAGATGATGGAGATCTGTAACAACAACAAGACTGGAAGCCACCCAGATATTTACAAGAGCAGGAGGGTTTTCTCAACCTTTTGAGTAGAAAGACTATCCAGCCTACCCACACCTATACCCTGGCAGGGTCAGCCTGTTCCCTATGGACATGGTGGTTGGTTTAGGGGGAGGCTGGTGAGCCTGCCCCAAGGGGGTGGGGACTTGGAGGCTCAACAAAGGGGTGTGCGATGTGATGGTGACGGGTCACAAAGGACTTGCGGTATAAATATGGTCGGGCCAAGAGACTCTGGCAGAGTCCTGCAGGGAGGTGACGAGTTGCTTTCGTTCCCTCTCTCTCTCCGAGACTCAATTTGTGGCTGGTGGCTCTGTCTTGAACGAAGAGAGCCATGAGCAGTGAGAGTTTACCTCATTACACGGCCAATAGCTACTGTTCAGTGGGGGTGTTGAGGACCTCCATGGGGGTCCTGCAACGACAACTGTACGAGGGAGGAGAGTATGACATTTTCAAGTACGCTCCCATGTTTGAGAGCGACTTTATCCAGGTCAGCAAGAAAGGAGAACTGATTGACCTAGACAACCGCGTCCGAAGGGTGACTGTGGGTGTCGCATCCACCAGCCCCCTCTTCCCACTACCTGACGTCATGCTGCTGGCCCGAACAACGAAAGTCTGTGAAGAGCATGTCAGATGCGCCGGGATCACCAAGGGGAGAGGTTGCAAGCCCGTGAAGACCCTAGAGCTCACCAGGCTGCTTCCCTTGAAGTTTGTCAAGATCTCCATCCACAACCGTGAGAAACAGCAGCTGTGCCTGAATCTTGCTACCGGCCGGACTTTCTATCTGCAGCTGTGCCCCTCTTCCGATGCACAAAAAGACCTCTTTTCCCATTGGGAAAAGCTTGTCTATATCCTGAGACCACCGGTAGACAGTTACAGCAGTACCCCGATGCTCCAAACTGGAGATGCAGCGACTACAGAGGATGCCAAAATCCTAGTGGGAAGCACCCACAGAGACTCAAGAACACGGGGCAGGGTGCTTTGGGAGAGCAGGGCAAAGCTGGTCCTTCATAGCCTTTGGTGCTCTCTGAGACTCACCTGGGAAATACCTTCTATTGTTGAAAAGGGTCAGGGACAAACGAGCTATCACTATGGGATTCACCACACTGGAGAGGTTCCGAGTGCTTCTCCACCTTGTCCCACAGGGCTGAATTTCAGAGAGACCTTAGGTATCATTATCAGCTGCACTGGTCTCCTCACCAGGGCTGTAATCCCTCCTACAGCATCCTGACTGTCTGGTCTCTTCTTGAACACTTACCCCAGCCCAGGTAGTCTCATCAGTTGTGGAACATCATTCACAGTTAGGAAGTCCTTCCTTCATTGTGTCTCCCCGTGACACCGACATGCTGATTCAAATCAGCCCAACCCGTGGAGTCACCAAAATGCAGAAGGTGTGCATCCCTTGACCCGGGAACCCCACTTCTAGGAGTCTGTCCTGCAGAGAGAGAAGCACAAGGGTATAAAATTAAAGTGTGTATCATGGAGAACTGTATCAGTGCTTTCCCTGACCCTGGGACTGTTCAAGTAAAATGGAGTGGCCGTTTGAGAGCGGTGCAGTAGATGGGATCTAGCATCCAATGGGAGCTTAGACTGGGTGATCTCAAAGGTTATTCTAAGTATAAGCCCTTGAGTTGCTCAGCTCCAGGATGAGAGAGGAGCAGACAGTTCAGATCTCACTTTCTGTCATCTCTAACTTACCTGATTCTCCTCCCCTTGGCTCAGACCACAGAGCTCCACAGAGAAAGGGATCAGGATGAGGTTGGGCTTCGCAAGCTTCGTGACGTGACTGGAGCCACGTCTTGTGCTTATGTGGGGGGAGAGGGAATCCATCATGCCCCCCGTGGGTCACCTGCAGCCCTGAAAGGCGCCGAAGGATCCGCAGCAGGGATGACCGTGGGCCTGGCGGGAGCCACCATCGAGGATCCAGGAGAAAGCGGATCCGGCCAGGCCACTGCAGGTGCTGCCAGCCTATCCCTGCAGGACACGAGCCTGGTCTCGGCGGATGTTGCCAGCACATCCTCGACGGGGGCAGATGGTCCAGAGAGCAGCATGAGCATGGTGTTGCCAGGTGCAGTCACAACCAGCAAGCCTGCTGCTGGAAGAGCTGAAGGGAAGGTCGCAGCCCCCGTGGTCTCCACCTTGCAGAGCGAAGGCTACACGTCTGAAGGGGATGGAAGCCAGAAGGTCTCCCACCCCAGGGATGAAGCCTGGAAGGAAAAAAAGGAAAGAAGGACACGTCTTCATCGAGGAAAAGTTCCCATCACCGCAGGACAGGTGAAGGTCACCACAGGACACGAGGGGACAAGACCCAGAAAGCATCCTCCCACTGGTCCTCATGCGGCCATGAAAACCCCAAAGTTGACCAAGGAGGGGAGGACAGCTCGCAGACGGAGGAAGAGCCAGCCCGCCACCAGTTCGGGGACTCTAAGTAAGGCATCCAGTGAGATCCTCTCCTTCTTTAGGCGCTTCAGTCACTCCTGATTCAGCACCAAGGCTCACACATGACCACTGGGAGGTAGACAAAGCCCCGGTTGGCTTGGGTCCTTCCCTAGAGAGGCAGTTCCTACTTTCTTTAATAAAGGAAACCGTACAACTCCAAAAGAAATGCTATCTTGTGTTTTCTATGTCCCCTCGCCTGGTAGGGACTTGACAGTGACTTCTGTGATGCGAATTGTGCTTTGGCCTGAGACCCCAGAATCAAAATTTTGTTGTACAAGATAGGTATTAAGTATCATTCAGCCATTCACTAGGGCTGGAAATAGATGCACTATACAGAAATGTTCATTGCGAGGTTGCGAATCTTTGGAAATAAGATTTACTATGTAAATATAGTTTGGGGAGAAGATAAGCTGGGGGAGGTGACTGCGTGATGTGTAAACTTGCGTTGCTGAATTAATTACTGAATTCATCAAGTATTTACGGGGTGTCTGTGCCGTGCTGTGCCTAGCACGAGGCTATGTTATGGAAAAACCATCCTTTTCTCAGCAAAGCCCTTTGGTTTGGTTATGGGCACTCTGTAGAAGGCAAGGAAATAAGCACAGAAAAAGGTTTTGGTCGCTTGCTCGCAGGTCACACGTGCATAGCCACTGCCCGAAAGAGAAGCCTGTTTTCCCAGCAAGGCTTCTCCAGGGCACGTAGGGTGGAGGGAGGACAAGTCTGCAGCCGGGGCTGAGCTTTAGGCCATAGCTGGGGTCAGAGGTTCACCTTATGAAAACAGAAACTCTCTCTGGCTTGTAAGGAAATGAAACCATTGGGAGTTATTTTACTTTGTGTAGGGTAAAACAGAACACGGGGGGGATCAGGGTTGTCATTGGCTCAACAAAGGGACACAATCTTTATGGTAGAAGCAGCACCAACGAGGAGTCAGGAAATCTGAGTTCCTATCCTGTCTGGGCCACTGACTCTCCTGGGTCACTCTGCCTCTCTGTAATGGTACCTCTGTGGGCAGCCACGGGGTCCCCAACTGTAAAACCAATGGATTGGACCGCTGCAGTGATTCTTACCCTTGGTTGTATGTTGGGAGTTCCCTGGGGAGCTTCAAAACAAACAAACAAACAAACATTGATAGCCTGACCCCAATCCCAGAGATTCTGATGACATTTAGGTGGGGTAAGCCCTCCAGCACCGGGAGTTTTAAAAATCTCACCCAATAATTCTACTGTGCAGCAGCCAAGTTGGAAAACCACTGGGCTAGGAGGTCTGGGGGGCCTCTTTCAGCCCCAGTATGCCATAACTTTACAGTGGAAGACAGTAGTTCTCCAACATTCACATGCATAAGGATCACCTGGGAAGCCTATTTAAAAAATAACATTTCTCACCACATGATAGCCCTTATACGTGGACTCTAAAGTACGACGCAAATGAACATATCTGCAAAACAGAAACAGACTCCCAGACATAGGGAAGAGACTTGGGGTTTTCAGTGGGGTTGGGGGCGGGGAAGGATTGGGAGTTTGGGATTAGCAGATACAAACTACAGGGTGGATAAACAGCAGGGTCCTACTGTAGAGCACAGAGAACTATAGTCAGTATCCTGTGATAAACCATAATGGAAAAGAATAGGAAAAAGACTATACATGAAATATACAAAGAATACACATGAAACTGAATCAGAAATTAACACAACAGAAACGAATACAACCTTGTAAATCAACTACACTGTCAATAAAAAAGAAGGGGGAAAAGAAAAAAAATAGAAGCCAAGGTTGGGTTCCCTTTGTGGGGAGGGAGCATGCAGAAGAGGGGCTGGCAGGGTTCTATTTCTTGCTCTGGGTGGCAGCTACAAGGGTGCTCACTTTCTTGTTACTCATTAAGCTATATATTTATGGTTTGTGCACTTTCATGAGTGTGTGTTGTATTTCACAATAAAAACAGTTTCTAAAACTGTAAAAAAAAAAAAACCACAAATATAAAAAGTTAGCCTCCTTGAAAAGAGAAAATGGGTGAGAAAATTCTCCATATCCTGGAAATGACAGTACCAGTGGGACTCTGACAGGTAGCAGCACTCTTTCTAAGTTCCTGCCAGCACTGGGCTGTATACGCTGGGGGCACAGAGAACAGCAATCCCCATAGGATGCCTGCCCTTAGCAAGTACACGGTCCACTTCCAGGATTTTATCCCCAGGACATCATTCAGCAGAAGCGCCAAGATGATGGAGATCTGTAACAACAACAAGACTGGAAGCCACCCAGATATTTACAAGAGCAGGAGGGTTTTCTCAACCTTTTGAGTAGAAAGACTATCCAGCCTACCCACACCTATACCCTGGCAGGGTCAGCCTGTTCCCTATGGACATGGTGGTTGGTTTAGGGGGAGGCTGGTGAGCCTGCCCCAAGGGGGTGGGGACTTGGAGGCTCAACAAAGGGGTGTGCGATGTGATGGTGACGGGTCACAAAGGACTTGCGGTATAAATATGGTCGGGCCAAGAGACTCTGGCAGAGTCCTGCAGGGAGGTGACGAGTTGCTTTCGTTCCCTCTCTCTCTCCGAGACTCAATTTGTGGCTGGTGGCTCTGTCTTGAACGAAGAGAGCCATGAGCAGTGAGAGTTTACCTCATTACACGGCCAATAGCTACTGTTCAGTGGGGGTGTTGAGGACCTCCATGGGGGTCCTGCAACGACAACTGTACGAGGGAGGAGAGTATGACATTTTCAAGTACGCTCCCATGTTTGAGAGCGACTTTATCCAGGTCAGCAAGAAAGGAGAACTGATTGACCTAGACAACCGCGTCCGAAGGGTGACTGTGGGTGTCGCATCCACCAGCCCCCTCTTCCCACTACCTGACGTCATGCTGCTGGCCCGAACAACGAAAGTCTGTGAAGAGCATGTCAGATGCGCCGGGATCACCAAGGGGAGAGGTTGCAAGCCCGTGAAGACCCTAGAGCTCACCAGGCTGCTTCCCTTGAAGTTTGTCAAGATCTCCATCCACAACCGTGAGAAACAGCAGCTGTGCCTGAATCTTGCTACCGGCCGGACTTTCTATCTGCAGCTGTGCCCCTCTTCCGATGCACAAAAAGACCTCTTTTCCCATTGGGAAAAGCTTGTCTATATCCTGAGACCACCGGTAGACAGTTACAGCAGTACCCCGATGCTCCAAACTGGAGATGCAGCGACTACAGAGGATGCCAAAATCCTAGTGGGAAGCACCCACAGAGACTCAAGAACACGGGGCAGGGTGCTTTGGGAGAGCAGGGCAAAGCTGGTCCTTCATAGCCTTTGGTGCTCTCTGAGACTCACCTGGGAAATACCTTCTACTGTTGAAAAGGGTCAGGGACAAACGAGCTATCACTATGGGATTCACCACACTGGAGAGGTTCCGAGTGCTTCTCCACCTTGTCCCACAGGGCTGAATTTCAGAGAGACCTTAGGTATCATTATCAGCTGCACTGGTCTCCTCACCAGGGCTGTAATCCCTCCTACAGCATCCTGACTGTCTGGTCTCTTCTTGAACACTTACCCCAGCCCAGGTAGTCTCATCAGTTGTGGAACATCATTCACAGTTAGGAAGTCCTTCCTTCATTGTGTCTCCCCGTGACGCCGACATGCTGATTCAAATCAGCCCAACCCGTGGAGTCACCAAAATGCAGAAGGTGTGCATCCCTTGACCCGGGAACCCCACTTCTAGGAGTCTGTCCTGCAGAGAGAGAAGCACAAGGGTATAAAATTAAAGTGTGTATCATGGAGAACTGTATCAGTGCTTTCCCTGACCCTGGGACTGTTCAAGTAAAATGGAGTGGCCGTTTGAGAGCGGTGCAGTAGATGGGATCTAGCATCCAATGGGAGCTTAGACTGGGTGATCTCAAAGGTTATTCTAAGTATAAGCCCTTGAGTTGCTCAGCTCCAGGATGAGAGAGGAGCAGACAGTTCAGATCTCACTTTCTGTCATCTCTAACTTACCTGATTCTCCTCCCCTTGGCTCAGACCACAGAGCTCCACAGAGAAAGGGATCAGGATGAGGCTGGGCTTCACAAGCTTCGTGACGTGACTGGAGCCACAAAAAGTGCCGAAGGATCAGCAGGAGGAATGACCATGGGCCTGGCGGGAGCCACCATCAAGGATCCAGGAGAAAGCGGATCCGGCGAGGCCACTGCAGGTATCCCCGATGGATCAACTGCAGGCGTGAAAAGCGCCGAAGGATCAGCGGCAGGGTTGCCCATGGGCCTGGCGGGAGCCATTATCCAGGATCCAGGAGAAAGCAGATCCGGCGAGGCCATTGCAGGTACCCACCATGGATCTACTACCGCCGTGAAAAGCGACGAAGGAACAGTGGCAGGAATGGCCATGGGCCTGGCTGGAGCCACCATCAAGGAGCCACCATCAAGGATCCTGGAGAAAGCGGATCCGGCGAGGCCATTGCAGGTGCCACCATAGATCAAGTGCAGCCGTGAAAAGCTCCGAAGAATCAGCGGCAGGGATGACCACGGACCTGGCGGGAGCCACGGTCAAGGATCCAGGAAAAAGCGGATCCGGCGAGGCCACTGCAGGTGCCCCCCTTGGATCAACTGCAGCCGTGAAAAGCGCCGATGGATCAGCGGCAGGGATGACCACGGACCTGGCTGTAGCCACCATCAAGGATCCAAGAGAAAGCGGATTCAGCGAGGCCATTGCAGGTGCCCCCCATGTCTCAACTGCAGCCGTGAAAACCGCCGAAGGATCAGCGGCAGGGATGACCACCGGTCTGGCGGGAGCCACCATCAAGGATCCAGGAGAAAGCGATCCGGTGAGGCCACTGCAGGTGCCCCCCCATGGATCAACTGCAGCCGTGAAATGCATCGAAGGATCAGCGGCAGGGATGTCCATGGGCCTGGCGGGAGCCATTATCAAGGATCCAGGAGAAAGCGGATCCGGCGAGGCCATTGCAGGTGCCCCCCATGGATCAAATGCAGCCGTGAAAAGCGCCGAAGGATCAGCGGCAGGAATGGCCATGGGCCTGGCGGGAGCCACCATCAAGGATCCAGGAGAAAGCGGATCTGGCGAGGCCATTGCAGGTGCCCCCCATGGATCAACTGCAGCCGTGAAAAGTGCCGAAGGATCAGCGGCAGGGTTGACCATGGGCCTGGCGGGAGCCACCATCAAGGATCCAGGAGAAAGCGGATCTGGCGAGGCCATTGCAGGTGCCCCCCATGGATCAACTGCAGCCGTGAAAAGCGCCGAAGGAGCAGCGGCAGGGTTGACCATGGGCCTGGCGGGAGCCACCATCAAGGATCCAGGAGAAAGCGGATCCGGCGAGGACACTGCAGGTGCTGCCAGCTTATCCTTGCAGGACACGAACCTGGTCTTGGCCGATGATGCCAGCACATCCTCGACGGGGGCAGATGGTCCAGAGAGCAGCATGAGCATGGTGTTGCCAGTTGCAGTCACAACCAGCAAGCCTGCTGCTGGAAGAGCTGAAGGGAAGGTCGCAGACCCCGTGGTCTCCACCTTGCAGACCGAAGGCTACATGTCTGAACGGGATGGAAGCCAGAAGGGCTTCCACCCCAGGGATGAAGCCTGGAGAGAAAAAAAGAAAAGAAGGACACGTCTTCATCGAGGAAAAGTTCCCATCACCGCAGGACACGTGAAGGTCACCACAGGACAGGAGGGGACAAGACCCAGAAATCATCCTCCCACTGGTCCTCATCTGGCCATGGAAACTCCAAAGTTGACAAAGGACGGGAGGACAGCTCGCAAACTGAGGAACAGCCAGTCCGCCACCAGTTCAGGGACTCTAAGTAAGACATCCAGTAAGATCCTCTCCTTCTTTAGGAGCTTCAGAGTCATTCCTGGTTCAGAAACAAGGCTCACACATGACCATTGAGAGGCAGACAAAGCCCCGGTTGGCTTCCATGTTTAGCACACATTTGCTAAAAGGGGAGAAAAAAACAAGGACATGATAAACACAAAATTCACAATACTGGATTTCTGTAGGGTCAAAACAAGGGAGGGATGGTCTGGGAGGAAAAGCTATTATGCAAAGCGGTATGTCCATGGGAATGTATTATCGTTTCCATTTTATTTTAACGTCTCTGACATCAGGATGATTCTTATACTGCTGTCAGCCAAGTGGCAGTCACTGCCTTAGAAATATCTCAACCAATTTGTTTCACTGTTGTTTTCCTTTCAATATATGCACAAGAGATGGATGACAAAGTCTGAAAGATATCTTTCAAGAACTATAACATAAAGAAACTAAGGGACATAAATACTCACTATCCAGGAACACAAGAAAGGTTTAGATATATTGCTAAGGAATAACAGAATAATCCAAAATGCTCTGTACTGATGAACTATGCAAATTATGTATGCATGTGGAAAGCGATTCTAAAAATAAAAAAAATCATAAATGAGATTATGAAATCTCATTTCATACTGAGATTATGCATTTTTAAATGTCCATCATAAAAAAGTCTTTCCAGTTTAAAAAAAAGTTGTAAATAAATTTCATGAGTCCATGAAAATCATTAAATTGTTAACAACACTTGATGACAGTTGGATTAGAGTAACTGTTGATAACAGTTAACAACCGTCGGATTTGAGAAGAATGCCTCTGAGAACCATGTGTGTTTTTTGTTTTGCGGTTTTTTTTTTTTTGCGGTATGCGGGCCTCTCGCTGCTGTGGCCTCTCCCATTGCGGAGCACAGGCTCCGGACGCACAGGCTCAGCGGCCATGGCTCACGGGCCCAGCGGCTCCACGGCATGTAGGATCTTCCCGGACAGGGACACGAACCCGTGCCCCCTGCATCGGCAGGCGGACTCCCAACCACTGCGCCACCAGGGAAGCCCCATGTGTCTTTGTATGAACCGGGGAGTCATCTGCTAGCCTTGCAATTCTCTGCTCATTCCCTTCTGTGACAACAGGGTCTACTAGGATGGAAGTTGGGTTTCCAGTAAAACTTAGGGACTTTCTCTGCAGAGCAAATTAAGTGGTAGAGGTGGAGGAGGTGAGAAATAAGATACGGATTCTGGGAGGAGTGGTAGCTTGGGAGGATGAGAGGAAGCCCTTCTCAGTTGCTCTGGTGGGTGGCTGGAAAATCCCATCTTGTGATTTCCGATACACAAAGACCAATAGATTGTGGGGATCAATGTGTCCTGGGAGTTACCTCTTGAAGCAGTGGGTCTTGGTAAGAGGAGAGAAAGAGCCATGTTCTCTAAGACCTGAGAGGGGTTTGGGGGAAGCCTTCCGGAAATGTGAGGAGTTACGGGGTAGAGGAGGGAGATAAAGGGGAACTTTTTCCAAAGCCTTTGACTCAGAGCCCCAGATTTTCACTATGCCAGAGGCTGAATCAGCCTACTTAAAACAGCTTCATCTTAGGATTCTGTACCCTTGGCTTTACCTTTTGTCTTTCTTAGCCTGTATTAGGCATTCTCACTCCCTCACCCCAAAGGACTTCTTTAACGTGAACCTAGTTAGTCCACTATGCAGGGCGTTAGCTGAGCAGACCCACAGTTGACACAATTTACACCTCCAGTGCAGTAGTAAAGTGGAGGTGGGGACTTGCCCACCGCAACGTGCCCTGCCTGGCACTTGCTCTGGATTTCCTTTTCTATCTTGACGGTTCATCAAGAGACACATGCACAGATACCTACGTATTTCAAAGCGACAGGCATCTTCCTCTGGAGGGAGACATCAATTTGGGTATCAAGTCAGTACACCCTATCAGATAAAGGCCAATATTTTGGACAGCAATATTCATCACCGTGGTAGCAATTCTGCAGCTGCAAGTGCAATTAGGCAATGGATGGTTGATTACAAACTAACCAATGTCCCAAACTTCAAGTCTGGCAACACACATACATACTAGAAAGGGTTTTTTTCCCTACAGCAAAATAAGGTCATTCACAGGATTGTTGAAGATGTGCTACGGTGGGAGGCATATTGAAGGCAGTGTCGTGGCTGGCACAGCAAGCGTGATGTGATGCTGGGGAACACAGCAGGGGCCACGCCATGCATGGCTTTGAGGTCCATTTAAAGGAGTTTGATTTCTGACCTTGGAGTGATGCAAAGCCATGATATGTTTTCAAGAGGGGAGTGGCCTGATCAAATGTGCACTTTGTGGAGGGTACTGTGGTTTCTGTGAAAAGAAGTATTTGGCTGGGGGGGTTGTTAATATGGGACTTTATGTTACTTCCTATTTGGGGCCACAGGATCTATATAATGAGGAGATTGGAGGGTATGCTTTGAAAGACACCGTTCCATTTGAAATATCCACGTGGGGTGCATTTCTTCAACGAAGGACTTGTGGCCCCAGCTGCTGGGGGTGCATCCCACAGAAAGCCTTCAGCTGGCAGTGAGTTTGGAAATTGCCTGGGTTCCTCACCCGAGGTGCACGGCAAGAAATGATTGATGTGGAGTGTGAAGGTCAGGCCGTCGTAGCCCAACACAGACCCTCTCGGAAGGGTCACTCCAGTTCAAGAGCTCAGCTTCGGGCTTCCCTGGTGGCGCAGTGGTTGGGAGTCTGCCTGCCGACACAGGGGACACGGGTTCGTGCCCCGGTCCGGGAGGGCCCCACATGCCGCGGAGCGGCTGGGCCCGTGAGCCATGGCTCCGGAGCCTGTGCTCCGCAACGAGAGAGGCCACAACAGTGAGAGGCCCGCGTACCGCAAAAAAAAAAAAAAAAAAAAAAAAACAAGCAGGGGTCAAGGAGGGAAGGATTGGGAGTTTGGGATTAGCAGATACAAACTACAGGATGGATAAACAGCAGGGTCCTACTGTAGAGCACAGAGAACTATATTCAGTATCCTGTGATAAACCATAATGGAAAAGAATAGGAAAAAGAATGTATGTATACAAAAAACGAATCAGAAATTAACCGAAGAAATTAACACAACACAAATTAACACAACATTGTAAATCAACTATACATCAATAAAAAAGAAGAAGGAAAAGAAAATAAATACAATCCAAGTTTGGGTTACCTTTGTGGGGAGGGAGCATGCAGAAGAGGGGCTGGCAGGGTTCTATTTCTTGCTCTGGGTGGCAGCTACAAGGGTGTTCACTTTCTTGTTACTCATTAAGCTATATTTATGCTTTCTGCACTTTCATGAATGTGTGTTATATTTCACAATAAAAAGTTTCTAAAACTGTAAAAAATATAAATATAAATATAAATATAAACAAAAGTTAGCCTCCTTGAAAAGAGAAAATGGGTGAGAAAATTCTCCATATCCTGGAAATGACAGTACCAGTGGGACTCTGACACGTAGCACTCTTTCTAAGTTCCTGCCAGCACTGTGCTATATACGCTGGGGACACAGAGAACAGCAATTCCCATAGGATGCCTGCCCTTAGCAAGTACACAGTCCACTTCCAGGATTTTATCCCCAGGACATCATTCAGCAGAAGCACGAAGATGACCCCTGCAGGGAGATTTGTAACAACAACAAGACTGGAAACCACCCAGATATTTACAAAAGCAGGAGGGTTTTCTCAACCTTTTGAGTAGAAAGACTATCCAGCCTACCCACACCTATACCCTGGCAGGGTCAGCCTGTTCCCTATGGACATGGTGGTTGGTTTAGGGGGAGGCTGGTGAGCCTGCCCCAAGGGGGTGGGGACTTGGAGGCTCAACAAAGGGGTGTGCGATGTGATGGTGACGGGTCACAAAGGACTTGCGGTATAAATATGGTCGGGCCAAGAGACTCTGGCAGAGTCCTGCAGGGAGGTGACGAGTTGCTTTCGTTCCCTCTCTCTCTCCGAGACTCAATTTGTGGCTGGTGGCTCTGTCTTGAACGAAGAGAGCCATGAGCAGTGAGAGTTTACCTCATTACACGGCCAATAGCTACTGTTCAGTGGGGGTGTTGAGGACCTCCATGGGGGTCCTGCAACGACAACTGTACGAGGGAGGAGAGTATGACATTTTCAAGTACGCTCCCATGTTTGAGAGCGACTTTATCCAGGTCAGCAAGAAAGGAGAACTGATTGACCTAGACAACCGCGTCCGAAGGGTGACTGTGGGTGTCGCATCCACCAGCCCCCTCTTCCCACTACCTGACGTCATGCTGCTGGCCCGAACAACGAAAGTCTGTGAAGAGCATGTCAGATGCGCCGGGATCACCAAGGGGAGAGGTTGCAAGCCCGTGAAGACCCTAGAGCTCACCAGGCTGCTTCCCTTGAAGTTTGTCAAGATCTCCATCCACAACCGTGAGAAACAGCAGCTGTGCCTGAATCTTGCTACCGGCCGGACTTTCTATCTGCAGCTGTGCCCCTCTTCCGATGCACAAAAAGACCTCTTTTCCCATTGGGAAAAGCTTGTCTATATCCTGAGACCACCGGTAGACAGTTACAGCAGTACCCCGATGCTCCAAACTGGAGATGCAGCGACTACAGAGGATGCCAAAATCCTAGTGGGAAGCACCCACAGAGACTCAAGAACACGGGGCAGGGTGCTTTGGGAGAGCAGGGCAAAGCTGGTCCTTCATAGCCTTTGGTGCTCTCTGAGACTCACCTGGGAAATACCTTCTATTGTTGAAAAGGGTCAGGGACAAACGAGCTATCACTATGGGATTCACCACACTGGAGAGGTTCCGAGTGCTTCTCCACCTTGTCCCACAGGGCTGAATTTCAGAGAGACCTTAGGTATCATTATCAGCTGCACTGGTCTCCTCACCAGGGCTGTAATCCCTCCTACAGCATCCTGACTGTCTGGTCTCTTCTTGAACACTTACCCCAGCCCAGGTAGTCTCATCAGTTGTGGAACATCATTCACAGTTAGGAAGTCCTTCCTTCATTGTGTCTCCCCGTGACGCCGACATGCTGATTCAAATCAGCCCAACCCGTGGAGTCACCAAAATGCAGAAGGTGTGCATCCCTTGACCCGGGAACCCCACTTCTAGGAGTCTGTCCTGCAGAGAGAGAAGCACAAGGGTATAAAATTAAAGTGTGTATCATGGAGAACTGTATCAGTGCTTTCCCTGACCCTGGGACTGTTCAAGTAAAATGGAGTGGCCGTTTGAGAGCGGTGCAGTAGATGGGATCTAGCATCCAATGGGAGCTTAGACTGGGTGATCTCAAAGGTTATTCTAAGTATAAGCCCTTGAGTTGCTCAGCTCCAGGATGAGAGAGGAGCAGACAGTTCAGATCTCACTTTCTGTCATCTCTAACTTACCTGATTCTCCTCCCCTTGGCTCAGACCACAGAGCTCCACAGAGAAAGGGATCAGGATGAGGCTGGGCTTCACAAGCTTCGTGACGTGACTGGAGCCACAAAAAGTGCCGAAGGATCAGCAGGAGGAATGACCATGGGCCTGGCGGGAGCCACCATCAAGGATCCAGGAGAAAGCGGATCCGGCGAGGCCACTGCAGGTATCCCCGATGGATCAACTGCAGGCGTGAAAAGCGCCGAAGGATCAGCGGCAGGGTTGTCCATGGGCCTGGCGGGAGCCATTATCCAGGATCCAGGAGAAAGCAGATCCGGCGAGGCCATTGCAGGTACCCACCATGGATCTACTACCGCCGTGAAAAGCGACGAAGGAACAGTGGCAGGAATGGCCATGGGCCTGGCTGGAGCCACCATCAAGGAGCCACCATCAAGGATCCTGGAGAAAGCGGATCCGGCGAGGCCATTGCAGGTGCCACCATAGATCAAGTGCAGCCGTGAAAAGCTCCGAAGAATCAGCGGCAGGGATGACCACGGACCTGGCGGGAGCCACGGTCAAGGATCCAGGAAAAAGCGGATCCGGCGAGGCCACTGCAGGTGCCCCCCTTGGATCAACTGCAGCCGTGAAAAGCGCCGATGGATCAGCGGCAGGGATGACCACGGACCTGGCTGTAGCCACCATCAAGGATCCAAGAGAAAGCGGATTCAGCGAGGCCATTGCAGGTGCCCCCCATGTCTCAACTGCAGCCGTGAAAACCGCCGAAGGATCAGCGGCAGGGATGACCACCGGTCTGGCGGGAGCCACCATCAAGGATCCAGGAGAAAGCGGATCCGGTGAGGCCACTGCAGGTGCCCCCCCATGGATCAACTGCAGCCGTGAAATGCATCGAAGGATCAGCGGCAGGGATGTCCATGGGCCTGGCGGGAGCCATTATCAAGGATCCAGGAGAAAGCGGATCCGGCGAGGCCATTGCAGGTGCCCCCCATGGATCAAATGCAGCCGTGAAAAGCGCCGAAGGATCAGCGGCAGGAATGGCCATGGGCCTGGCTGGAGCCACCATCAAGGATCCAGGAGAAAGCGGATCTGGCGAGGCCATTGCAGGTGCCCCCCATGGATCAACTGCAGCCGTGAAAAGCGCCGAAGGATCAGCGGCAGGGTTGACCATGGGCCTGGCGGGAGCCACCATCAAGGATCCAGGAGAAAGCGGATCTGGCGAGGCCATTGCAGGTGCCCCCCATGGATCAACTGCAGCCGTGAAAAGCGCCGAAGGAGCAGCGGCAGGGTTGACCATGGGCCTGGCGGGAGCCACCATCAAGGATCCAGGAGAAAGCGGATCCGGCGAGGACACTGCAGGTGCTGCCAGCTTATCCTTGCAGGACACGAACCTGGTCTTGGCCGATGATGCCAGCACATCCTCGACGGGGGCAGATGGTCCAGAGAGCAGCATGAGCATGGTGTTGCCAGTTGCAGTCACAACCAGCAAGCCTGCTGCTGGAAGAGCTGAAGGGAAGGTCGCAGACCCCGTGGTCTCCACCTTGCAGACCGAAGGCTACATGTCTGAACGGGATGGAAGCCAGAAGGGCTTCCACCCCAGGGATGAAGCCTGGAGAGAAAAAAAGAAAAGAAGGACACGTCTTCATCGAGGAAAAGTTCCCATCACCGCAGGACACGTGAAGATCACCACAGGACAGGAGGGGACAAGACCCAGAAATCATCCTCCCACTGGTCCTCATCTGGCCATGGAAACTCCAAAGTTGACAAAGGACGGGAGGACAGCTCGCAAACTGAGGAACAGCCAGTCCGCCACCAGTTCAGGGACTCTAAGTAAGACATCCAGTAAGATCCTCTCCTTCTTTAGGAGCTTCAGAGTCATTCCTGGTTCAGAAACAAGGCTCACACATGACCATTGAGAGGCAGACAAAGCCCCGGTTGGCTTCCATGTTTAGCACACATTTGCTAAAAGGGGAGAAAAAAACAAGGACATGATAAACACAAAATTCACAATACTGGATTTCTGTAGGGTCAAAACAAGGGAGGGATGGTCTGGGAGGAAAAGCTATTATGCAAAGCGGTATGTCCATGGGAATGTATTATCGTTTCCATTTTATTTTAACGTCTCTGACATCAGGATGATTCTTATACTGCTGTCAGCCAAGTGGCAGTCACTGCCTTAGAAATATCTCAACCAATTTGTTTCACTGTTGTTTTCCTTTCAATATATGCACAAGAGATGGATGACAAAGTCTGAAAGATATCTTTCAAGAACTATAACATAAAGAAACTAAGGGACATAAATACTCACTATCCAGGAACACAAGAAAGGTTTAGATATATTGCTAAGGAATAACAGAATAATCCAAAATGCTCTGTACTGATGAACTATGCAAATTATGTATGCATGTGGAAAGCGATTCTAAAAATAAAAAAAATCATAAATGAGATTATGAAATCTCATTTCATACTGAGATTATGCATTTTTAAATGTCCATCATAAAAAAGTCTTTCCAGTTTAAAAAAAAGTTGTAAATAAATTTCATGAGTCCATGAAAATCATTAAATTGTTAACAACACTTGATGACAGTTGGATTAGAGTAACTGTTGATAACAGTTAACAACCGTCGGATTTGAGAAGAATGCCTCTGAGAACCATGTGTGTTTTTTGTTTTGCGGTTTTTTTTTTTTTGCGGTATGCGGGCCTCTCGCTGCTGTGGCCTCTCCCATTGCGGAGCACAGGCTCCGGACGCACAGGCTCAGCGGCCATGGCTCACGGGCCCAGCGGCTCCACGGCATGTAGGATCTTCCCGGACAGGGACACGAACCCGTGCCCCCTGCATCGGCAGGCGGACTCCCAACCACTGCGCCACCAGGGAAGCCCCATGTGTCTTTGTATGAACCGGGGAGTCATCTGCTAGCCTTGCAATTCTCTGCTCATTCCCTTCTGTGACAACAGGGTCTACTAGGATGGAAGTTGGGTTTCCAGTAAAACTTAGGGACTTTCTCTGCAGAGCAAATTAAGTGGTAGAGGTGGAGGAGGTGAGAAATAAGATACGGATTCTGGGAGGAGTGGTAGCTTGGGAGGATGAGAGGAAGCCCTTCTCAGTTGCTCTGGTGGGTGGCTGGAAAATCCCATCTTGTGATTTCCGATACACAAAGACCAATAGATTGTGGGGATCAATGTGTCCTGGGAGTTACCTCTTGAAGCAGTGGGTCTTGGTAAGAGGAGAGAAAGAGCCATGTTCTCTAAGACCTGAGAGGGGTTTGGGGGAAGCCTTCCGGAAATGTGAGGAGTTACGGGGTAGAGGAGGGAGATAAAGGGGAACTCTTTCCAAAGCCTTTGACTCAGAGCCCCAGATTTTCACTATGCCAGAGGCTGAATCAGCCTACTTAAAACAGCTTCATCTTAGGATTCTGTACCCTTGGCTTTACCTTTTGTCTTTCTTAGCCTGTATTAGGCATTCTCACTCCCTCACCCCAAAGGACTTCTTTAACGTGAACCTAGTTAGTCCACTATGCAGGGCGTTAGCTGAGCAGACCCACAGTTGACACAATTTACACCTCCAGTGCAGTAGTAAAGTGGAGGTGGGGACTTGCCCACCGCAACGTGCCCTGCCTGGCACTTGCTCTGGATTTCCTTTTCTATCTTGACGGTTCATCAAGAGACACATGCACAGATACCTACGTATTTCAAAGCAACAGGCATCTTCTTCTGGAGGGAGACATCAATTTGGGTATCAAGTCAGTACACCCTATCAGATAAAGGCCAATATTTTGGACAGCAATATTCATCACCGTGGTAGCAATTCTGCAGCTGCAAGTGCAATTACGCAATGGATGGTTGATTACAAACTAACCAATGTCCCAAACTTCAAGTCTGGCAACACACATACATACTAGAAAGGGTTTTTTTCCCTACAGCAAAATAAGGTCATTCACAGGATTGTTGAAGATGTGCTACGGTGGGAGGCATATTGAAGGCAGTGTCGTGGCTGGCACAGCAAGCGTGATGTGATGCTGGGGAACACAGCAGGGGCCACGCCATGCAAGGCTTTGAGGTCCATTTAAAGGAGTTTGATTTCTGACCTTGGAGTGATGCAAAGCCATGATATGTTTTCAAGAGGGGAGTGGCCTGATCAAATGTGCACTTTGTGGAGGGTACTGTGGTTTCTGTGAAAAGAAGTATTTGGCTGGGGGGGTTGTTAATATGGGACTTTATGTTACTTCCTATTTGGGGCCACAGGATCTATATAATGAGGAGATTGGAGGGTATGCTTTGAAAGACACCGTTCCATTTGAAATATCCACGTGGGGTGCATTTCTTCAACGAAGGACTTGTGGCCCCAGCTGCTGGGGGTGCATCCCACAGAAAGCCTTCAGCTGGCAGTGAGTTTGGAAATTGCCTGGGTTCCTCACCCAAGGTGCACGGCAAGAAATGATTGATGTGGAGTGTGAAGGTCAGGCCGTCGTAGCCCAACACAGACCCTCTCGGAAGGGTCACTCCAGTTCAAGAGCTCAGCTTCGGGCTTCCCTGGTGGCGCAGTGGTTGGGAGTCTGCCTGCCGACACAGGGGACACGGGTTCGTGCCCCGGTCCGGGAGGGCCCCACATGCCGCGGAGCGGCTGGGCCCGTGAGCCATGGCTCCGGAGCCTGTGCTCCGCAACGAGAGAGGCCACAACAGTGAGAGGCCCGCGTACCGCAAAAAAAAAAAAACAAAAAAACAAAAAAACAAGCAGGGGTCAAGGAGGGAAGGATTGGGAGTTTGGGATTAGCAGATACAAACTACAGGATGGATAAACAGCAGGGTCCTACTGTAGAGCACAGAGAACTATATTCAGTATCCTGTGATAAACCATAATGGAAAAGAATAGGAAAAAGAATGTATGTATACAAAAAACTGAATCAGAAATTAACCGAAGAAATTAACACAACACAAATTAACACAACATTGTAAATCAACTATACATCAATAAAAAAGAAGAAGGAAAAGAAAATAAATGCAATCCAAGTTTGGGTTACCTTTGTGGGGAGGGAGCATGCAGAAGAGGGGCTGGCAGGGTTCTATTTCTTGCTCTGGGTGGCAGCTACAAGGGTGTTCACTTTCTTGTTACTCATTAAGCTATATTTATGCTTTCTGCACTTTCATGAATGTGTGTTATATTTCACAATAAAAAGTTTCTAAAACTGTAAAAAATATAAATATAAATATAAATATAAACAAAAGTTAGCCTCCTTGAAAAGAGAAAATGGGTGAGAAAATTCTCCATATCCTGGAAATGACAGTACCAGTGGGACTCTGACACGTAGCACTCTTTCTAAGTTCCTGCCAGCACTGTGCTATATACGCTGGGGACACAGAGAACAGCAATTCCCATAGGATGCCTGCCCTTAGCAAGTACACAGTCCACTTCCAGGATTTTATCCCCAGGACATCATTCAGCAGAAGCACGAAGATGACCCCTGCAGGGAGATTTGTAACAACAACAAGACTGGAAACCACCCAGATATTTACAAAAGCAGGAGGGTTTTCTCAACCTTTTGAGTAGAAAGACTATCCAGCCTACCCACACCTATACCCTGGCAGGGTCAGCCTGTTCCCTATGGACATGGTGGTTGGTTTAGGGGGAGGCTGGTGAGCCTGCCCCAAGGGGGTGGGGACTTGGAGGCTCAACAAAGGGGTGTGCGATGTGATGGTGACGGGTCACAAAGGACTTGCGGTATAAATATGGTCGGGCCAAGAGACTCTGGCAGAGTCCTGCAGGGAGGTGACGAGTTGCTTTCGTTCCCTCTCTCTCTCCGAGACTCAATTTGTGGCTGGTGGCTCTGTCTTGAACGAAGAGAGCCATGAGCAGTGAGAGTTTACCTCATTACACGGCCAATAGCTACTGTTCAGTGGGGGTGTTGAGGACCTCCATGGGGGTCCTGCAACGACAACTGTACGAGGGAGGAGAGTATGACATTTTCAAGTACGCTCCCATGTTTGAGAGCGACTTTATCCAGGTCAGCAAGAAAGGAGAACTGATTGACCTAGACAACCGCGTCCGAAGGGTGACTGTGGGTGTCGCATCCACCAGCCCCCTCTTCCCACTACCTGACGTCATGCTGCTGGCCCGAACAACGAAAGTCTGTGAAGAGCATGTCAGATGCGCCGGGATCACCAAGGGGAGAGGTTGCAAGCCCGTGAAGACCCTAGAGCTCACCAGGCTGCTTCCCTTGAAGTTTGTCAAGATCTCCATCCACAACCGTGAGAAACAGCAGCTGTGCCTGAATCTTGCTACCGGCCGGACTTTCTATCTGCAGCTGTGCCCCTCTTCCGATGCACAAAAAGACCTCTTTTCCCATTGGGAAAAGCTTGTCTATATCCTGAGACCACCGGTAGACAGTTACAGCAGTACCCCGATGCTCCAAACTGGAGATGCAGCGACTACAGAGGATGCCAAAATCCTAGTGGGAAGCACCCACAGAGACTCAAGAACACGGGGCAGGGTGCTTTGGGAGAGCAGGGCAAAGCTGGTCCTTCATAGCCTTTGGTGCTCTCTGAGACTCACCTGGGAAATACCTTCTATTGTTGAAAAGGGTCAGGGACAAACGAGCTATCACTATGGGATTCACCACACTGGAGAGGTTCCGAGTGCTTCTCCACCTTGTCCCACAGGGCTGAATTTCAGAGAGACCTTAGGTATCATTATCAGCTGCACTGGTCTCCTCACCAGGGCTGTAATCCCTCCTACAGCATCCTGACTGTCTGGTCTCTTCTTGAACACTTACCCCAGCCCAGGTAGTCTCATCAGTTGTGGAACATCATTCACAGTTAGGAAGTCCTTCCTTCATTGTGTCTCCCCGTGACGCCGACATGCTGATTCAAATCAGCCCAACCCGTGGAGTCACCAAAATGCAGAAGGTGTGCATCCCTTGACCCGGGAACCCCACTTCTAGGAGTCTGTCCTGCAGAGAGAGAAGCACAAGGGTATAAAATTAAAGTGTGTATCATGGAGAACTGTATCAGTGCTTTCCCTGACCCTGGGACTGTTCAAGTAAAATGGAGTGGCCGTTTGAGAGCGGTGCAGTAGATGGGATCTAGCATCCAATGGGAGCTTAGACTGGGTGATCTCAAAGGTTATTCTAAGTATAAGCCCTTGAGTTGCTCAGCTCCAGGATGAGAGAGGAGCAGACAGTTCAGATCTCACTTTCTGTCATCTCTAACTTACCTGATTCTCCTCCCCTTGGCTCAGACCACAGAGCTCCACAGAGAAAGGGATCAGGATGAGGCTGGGCTTCACAAGCTTCGTGACGTGACTGGAGCCACAAAAAGTGCCGAAGGATCAGCAGGAGGAATGACCATGGGCCTGGCGGGAGCCACCATCAAGGATCCAGGAGAAAGCGGATCCGGCGAGGCCACTGCAGGTATCCCCGATGGATCAACTGCAGGCGTGAAAAGCGCCGAAGGATCAGCGGCAGGGTTGTCCATGGGCCTGGCGGGAGCCATTATCCAGGATCCAGGAGAAAGCAGATCCGGCGAGGCCATTGCAGGTACCCACCATGGATCTACTACCGCCGTGAAAAGCGACGAAGGAACAGTGGCAGGAATGGCCATGGGCCTGGCTGGAGCCACCATCAAGGAGCCACCATCAAGGATCCTGGAGAAAGCGGATCCGGCGAGGCCATTGCAGGTGCCACCATAGATCAAGTGCAGCCGTGAAAAGCTCCGAAGAATCAGCGGCAGGGATGACCACGGACCTGGCGGGAGCCACGGTCAAGGATCCAGGAAAAAGCGGATCCGGCGAGGCCACTGCAGGTGCCCCCCTTGGATCAACTGCAGCCGTGAAAAGCGCCGATGGATCAGCGGCAGGGATGACCACGGACCTGGCTGTAGCCACCATCAAGGATCCAAGAGAAAGCGGATTCAGCGAGGCCATTGCAGGTGCCCCCCATGTCTCAACTGCAGCCGTGAAAACCGCCGAAGGATCAGCGGCAGGGATGACCACCGGTCTGGCGGGAGCCACCATCAAGGATCCAGGAGAAAGCGGATCCGGTGAGGCCACTGCAGGTGCCCCCCCATGGATCAACTGCAGCCGTGAAATGCATCGAAGGATCAGCGGCAGGGATGTCCATGGGCCTGGCGGGAGCCATTATCAAGGATCCAGGAGAAAGCGGATCCGGCGAGGCCATTGCAGGTGCCCCCCATGGATCAAATGCAGCCGTGAAAAGCGCCGAAGGATCAGCGGCAGGAATGGCCATGGGCCTGGCTGGAGCCACCATCAAGGATCCAGGAGAAAGCGGATCTGGCGAGGCCATTGCAGGTGCCCCCCATGGATCAACTGCAGCCGTGAAAAGCGCCGAAGGATCAGCGGCAGGGTTGACCATGGGCCTGGCGGGAGCCACCATCAAGGATCCAGGAGAAAGCGGATCTGGCGAGGCCATTGCAGGTGCCCCCCATGGATCAACTGCAGCCGTGAAAAGCGCCGAAGGAGCAGCGGCAGGGTTGACCATGGGCCTGGCGGGAGCCACCATCAAGGATCCAGGAGAAAGCGGATCCGGCGAGGACACTGCAGGTGCTGCCAGCTTATCCTTGCAGGACACGAACCTGGTCTTGGCCGATGATGCCAGCACATCCTCGACGGGGGCAGATGGTCCAGAGAGCAGCATGAGCATGGTGTTGCCAGTTGCAGTCACAACCAGCAAGCCTGCTGCTGGAAGAGCTGAAGGGAAGGTCGCAGACCCCGTGGTCTCCACCTTGCAGACCGAAGGCTACATGTCTGAACGGGATGGAAGCCAGAAGGGCTTCCACCCCAGGGATGAAGCCTGGAGAGAAAAAAAGAAAAGAAGGACACGTCTTCATCGAGGAAAAGTTCCCATCACCGCAGGACACGTGAAGGTCACCACAGGACAGGAGGGGACAAGACCCAGAAATCATCCTCCCACTGGTCCTCATCTGGCCATGGAAACTCCAAAGTTGACAAAGGACGGGAGGACAGCTCGCAAACTGAGGAACAGCCAGTCCGCCACCAGTTCAGGGACTCTAAGTAAGACATCCAGTAAGATCCTCTCCTTCTTTAGGAGCTTCAGAGTCATTCCTGGTTCAGAAACAAGGCTCACACATGACCATTGAGAGGCAGACAAAGCCCCGGTTGGCTTCCATGTTTAGCACACATTTGCTAAAAGGGGAGAAAAAAACAAGGACATGATAAACACAAAATTCACAATACTGGATTTCTGTAGGGTCAAAACAAGGGAGGGATGGTCTGGGAGGAAAAGCTATTATGCAAAGCGGTATGTCCATGGGAATGTATTATCGTTTCCATTTTATTTTAACATCTCTGACATCAGGATGATTCTTATACTGCTGTCAGCCAAGTGGCAGTCACTGCCTTAGAAATATCTCAACCAACTTGTTTCACTGTTGTTTTCCTTTCAATATATGCACAAGAGATGGATGACAAAGTCTGAAAGATATCTTTCAAGAACTATAACATAAAGAAACTAAGGGACATAAATACTCACTATCCAGGAACACAAGAAAGGTTTAGATATATTGCTAAGGAATAACAGAATAATCCAAAATGCTCTGTACTGATGAACTATGCAAATTATGTATGCATGTGGAAAGCGATTCTAAAAATAAAAAAAATCATAAATGAGATTATGAAATCTCATTTCATACTGAGATTATGCATTTTTAAATGTCCATCATAAAAAAGTCTTTCCAGTTTAAAAAAAAGTTGTAAATAAATTTCATGAGTCCATGAAAATCATTAAATTGTTAACAACACTTGATGACAGTTGGATTAGAGTAACTGTTGATAACAGTTAACAACCGTCGGATTTGAGAAGAATGCCTCTGAGAACCATGTGTGTTTTTTGTTTTGCGGTTTTTTTTTTTTTTGCGGTATGCGGGCCTCTCGCTGCTGTGGCCTCTCCCATTGCGGAGCACAGGCTCCGGACGCACAGGCTCAGCGGCCATGGCTCACGGGCCCAGCGGCTCCACGGCATGTAGGATCTTCCCGGACAGGGACACGAACCCGTGCCCCCTGCATCGGCAGGCGGACTCCCAACCACTGCGCCACCAGGGAAGCCCCATGTGTCTTTGTATGAACCGGGGAGTCATCTGCTAGCCTTGCAATTCTCTGCTCATTCCCTTCTGTGACAACAGGGTCTACTAGGATGGAAGTTGGGTTTCCAGTAAAACTTAGGGACTTTCTCTGCAGAGCAAATTAAGTGGTAGAGGTGGAGGAGGTGAGAAATAAGATACGGATTCTGGGAGGAGTGGTAGCTTGGGAGGATGAGAGGAAGCCCTTCTCAGTTGCTCTGGTGGGTGGCTGGAAAATCCCATCTTGTGATTTCCGATACACAAAGACCAATAGATTGTGGGGATCAATGTGTCCTGGGAGTTACCTCTTGAAGCAGTGGGTCTTGGTAAGAGGAGAGAAAGAGCCATGTTCTCTAAGACCTGAGAGGGGTTTGGGGGAAGCCTTCCGGAAATGTGAGGAGTTACGGGGTAGAGGAGGGAGATAAAGGGGAACTCTTTCCAAAGCCTTTGACTCAGAGCCCCAGATTTTCACCATGCCAGAGGCTGAATCAGCCTACTTAAAACAGCTTCATCTTAGGATTCTGTACCCTTGGCTTTACCTTTTGTCTTTCTTAGCCTGTATTAGGCATTCTCACTCCCTCACCCCAAAGGACTTCTTTAACGTGAACCTAGTTAGTCCACTATGCAGGGCGTTAGCTGAGCAGACCCACAGTTGACACAATTTACACCTCCAGTGCAGTAGTAAAGTGGAGGTGGGGACTTGCCCACCGCAACGTGCCCTGCCTGGCACTTGCTCTGGATTTCCTTTTCTATCTTGACGGTTCATCAAGAGACACATGCACAGATACCTACGTATTTCAAAGCAACAGGCATCTTCCTCTGGAGGGAGACATCAATTTGGGTATCAAGTCAGTACACCCTATCAGATAAAGGCCAATATTTTGGACAGCAATATTCATCACCGTGGTAGCAATTCTGCAGCTGCAAGTGCAATTACGCAATGGATGGTTGATTACAAACTGACCAATGTCCCAAACTTCAAGTCTGGCAACACACATACATACTAGAAAGGGTTTTTTTCCCTACAGCAAAATAAGGTCATTCACAGGATTGTTGAAGATGTGCTACGGTGGGAGGCATATTGAAGGCAGTGTCGTGGCTGGCACAGCAAGCGTGATGTGATGCTGGGGAACACAGCAGGGGCCACGCCATGCAAGGCTTTGAGGTCCATTTAAAGGAGTTTGATTTCTGACCTTGGAGTGATGCAAAGCCATGATATGTTTTCAAGAGGGGAGTGGCCTGATCAAATGTGCACTTTGTGGAGGGTACTGTGGTTTCTGTGAAAAGAAGTATTTGGCTGGGGGGGTTGTTAATATGGGACTTTATGTTACTTCCTATTTGGGGCCACAGGATCTATATAATGAGGAGATTGGAGGGTATGCTTTGAAAGACACCGTTCCATTTGAAATATCCACGTGGGGTGCATTTCTTCAACGAAGGACTTGTGGCCCCAGCTGCTGGGGGTGCATCCCACAGAAAGCCTTCAGCTGGCAGTGAGTTTGGAAATTGCCTGGGTTCCTCACCCGAGGTGCACGGCAAGAAATGATTGATGTGGAGTGTGAAGGTCAGGCCGTCGTAGCCCAACACAGACCCTCTCGGAAGGGTCACTCCAGTTCAAGAGCTCAGCTTCGGGCTTCCCTGGTGGCGCAGTGGTTGGGAGTCCGCCTGCCGACACAGGGGACACGGGTTCGTGCCCCGGTCCGGGAGGGCCCCACATGCCGCGGAGCGGCTGGGCCCGTGAGCCATGGCTCCGGAGCCTGTGCTCCGCAACGAGAGAGGCCACAACAGTGAGAGGCCCGCGTACCGCAAAAAAAAAAAAAAAACAAACAAAAAAACAAGCAGGGGTCAAGGAGGGAAGGATTGGGAGTTTGGGATTAGCAGATACAAACTACAGGATGGATAAACAGCAGGGTCCTACTGTAGAGCACAGAGAACTATATTCAGTATCCTGTGATAAACCATAATGGAAAAGAATAGGAAAAAGAATGTATGTATACAAAAAACTGAATCAGAAATTAACCGAAGAAATTAACACAACACAAATTAACACAACATTGTAAATCAACTATACATTAATAAAAAAGAAGAAGGAAAAGAAAATAAATACAATCCAAGTTTGGGTTACCTTTGTGGGGAGGGAGCATGCAGAAGAGGGGCTGGCAGGGATCTATTTCTTGCTCTGGGTGGCAGCTACAAGGGTGTTCACTTTCTTGTTACTCATTAAGCTATATTTATGCTTTCTGCACTTTCATGAATGTGTGTTATATTTCACAATAAAAAGTTTCTAAAACTGTAAGAAATATAAATATAAATATAAACAAAAGTTAGCCTCCTTGAAAAGAGAAAATGGGTGAGAAAATTCTCCATATCCTGGAAATGACAGTACCAGTGGGACTCTGACAGGTAGCAGCACTCTTTCTAAGTTCCTGCCAGCACTGGGCTGTATACGCTGGGGGCACAGAGAACAGCAATCCCCATAGGATGCCTGCCCTTAGCAAGTACACGGTCCACTTCCAGGATTTTATCCCCAGGACATCATTCAGCAGAAGCGCCAAGATGATGGAGATCTGTAACAACAACAAGACTGGAAGCCACCCAGATATTTACAAGAGCAGGAGGGTTTTCTCAACCTTTTGAGTAGAAAGACTATCCAGCCTACCCACACCTATACCCTGGCAGGGTCAGCCTCTTCCCTATGGACGTGGTGGTTGGTTTAGGGGGAGGCTGGTGAGCCTGCCCCAAGGGGGTGGGGGCTTGGACGCTCAACAAAGGGGTGTGTGATGCGATGGTGACGGGTCACAAAGGGCTTGCGGTATAAATAGGGTCGGGTCAAGAGACTCTGGCAGAGTCCTGCAGGGAGGTGACGAGGTGCTTTCGTTCCCTCTCTCTCTCTCCCTCCGAGACTCAGTTTGTGGCTGGTGGCTCTGTCTTGAACGAAGAGAGCCATGAGCAGTGAGAGTTTACCTCATTACACGGCCAACAGCTACTGTTCAGTGGGGGTGTCGAGGACCTCCATGGGGGTCCTGCAACGACAACTGTACGAGGGAGGAGAGTATGACATTTTCAAGCACGCTCCCATGTTGGAGAGCGACTTTATCCAGGTCAGCAAGGAAGGAGAACTGATTGACCTAGACAACCGCGTCCGAACGGTGACTGTGGGCGTCGCATCCACCAGCCCCCTCTTCCCGCTACCTGACGTCATGCTGCTGGCCCGACCAAGGAGAGTCTGTGCCGGGGTCACCAAGGGGAGAGGTTGCAAGCCCGTGAAGACCCTAGAGCTCACCAGGCTGCTCCCCTTGAAGTTTGTCAAGATCTCCATCCACAACCGGGAGAAACAGCAGCTGTGCCTGAATCTTGCTACCGGCCGGACTTTCTACCTGCAGCTGTGCCCCTCTTCCGACGCACAAGAAGACCTCTTTTCCTATTGGGAAAAGCTTGTCTATATCCTGAGACCACCGGTAGACAGTTACAGCAGTACCCCGATGCTCCAAACTGGAGATGCAGCGACTACAGAGGATGCCAACATCCTAGTGGTAAGCACCGACAGGGACTCAAGAACACGGGGCAGGGTGCTTTGGGAGAGCAGGGCAAAGCTGGTCCTTCATAGCCTTTGGTGCTCTCTGAGACTCGCCTGGGAAATACCTTCTACCGTTGAAAAGGGTCAGGGACAAACGAGCTATCACTACGGGAGTCCCCACACGGGAGAGGTTCCGAGTGCTTCTCCACCTTGTCCCACGAGGCCGAATTTCAGAGAGACCTTAGGTATCATCTCGGCTGCACTGGTCTCATCACCAGGGCTGTAATCCCTCCTACAGCATCCTGACTGTCTGCTCTCTTCCTGAACACTTACCCCAGCCCAGGTAGTCTCAGCAGGTGGGGAACGTCATTCACAGCTAGGAAGTCCTTCCTTCATTGTGTCTCCCCGGGACTCCGACATGCTGACTCAAATCAGCCCAACCCGTGGAGTCACCAAAATGTAGAAGGTGTGCATCCCTTGACCCAGGAACCCCACTTCTAGGAATCTGTCCTGCAGGGAGAGAAGCACAAGGGTATAAAGTTAAAGTGCATAGCATCATGGAGAATTGTATCAGTGCTCTCCCTGGCCCTGGGACTGTTCAAGTACAGTGGAGTGGCCGTTTGACAGGGGTGCAGTAGATGGGGTCTTGCATCCAATGGGAGCTTAGACTGGGTGATTTCAAAGGTTATTCTAAGTATAAGGCCTTGAGTTGCTCAGCTCCAGGATGAGAGAGGAGCGGACAGTTCTGAGCTCACTTTCTGTCATCTCTATCTTACCTGTCTCTCCTCCCCTTGGCTCAGACCACAGAGCTCCACAGAGAAAGGGATCAGGATGAGGTTGGGCTTCGCAAGCTTCGTGACGTGACTGGAGCCACGTCTTGTGCTTATGTGGGGGGAGAGGGAATCCATCATGCCCCCCGTGGGTCACCTGCAGCCCTGAAAGGCGCCGAAGGATCGGCGGCAGGGATGACCGTGGGCCTGGCGGGAGCCACCATCGAGGATCCAGGAGAAAGCAGATCCGGCCAGGCCACTGCAGGTGCTGCCAGCCTATCCCTGCAGGACACGAGCCTGGTCTCGGCGGATGTTGCCAGCACATCCTCGACGGGGGCAGATGGTCCAGAGAGCAGCATGAGCATGGTGTTGCCAGGTGCAGTCACAACCAGCAAGCCTGCTGCTGGAAGAGCTGAAGGGAAGGTCGCAGCCCCCGTGGTCTCCACCTTGCAGAGCGAAGGCTACACGTCTGAAGGGGATGGAAGCCAGAAGGTCTCCCACCCCAGGGATGAAGCCTGGAAGGAAAAAAAGGAAAGAAGGACACGTCTTCATCGAGGAAAAGTTCCCATCACCGCAGGACAGGTGAAGGTCACCACAGGACACGAGGGGACAAGACCCAGAAAGCATCCTCCCACTGGTCCTCATGCGGCCATGAAAACCCCAAAGTTGACCAAGGAGGGGAGGACAGCTCGCAGACGGAGGAAGAGCCAGCCCGCCACCAGTTCGGGGACTCTAAGTAAGGCATCCAGTGAGATCCTCTCCTTCTTTAGGCGCTTCAGTCACTCCTGATTCAGCACCAAGGCTCACACATGACCACTGGGAGGTAGACAAAGCCCCGGTTGGCTTGGGTCCTTCCCTAGAGAGGCAGTTCCTACTTTCTTTAATAAAGGAAACCGTACAACTCCAAAAGAAATGCTATCTTGTGTTTTCTATGTCCCCTCGCCTGGTAGGGACTTGACAGTGACTTCTGTGATGCGAATTGTGCTTTGGCCTGAGACCCCAGAATCAAAATTTTGTTGTACAAGATAGGTATTAAGTATCATTCAGCCATTCACTAGGGCTGGAAATAGATGCACTATACAGAAATGTTCATTGCGAGGTTGCGAATCTTTGGAAATAAGATTTACTATGTAAATATAGTTTGGGGAGAAGATAAGCTGGGGGAGGTGACTGCGTGATGTGTAAACTTGCGTTGCTGAATTAATTACTGAATTCATCAAGTATTTACGGGGTGTCTGTGCCGTGCTGTGCCTAGCACGAGGCTATGTTATGGAAAAACCATCCTTTTCTCAGCAAAGCCCTTTGGTTTGGTTATGGGCACTCTGTAGAAGGCAAGGAAATAAGCACAGAAAAAGGTTTTGGTCGCTTGCTCGCAGGTCACACGTGCATAGCCACTGCCCGAAAGAGAAGCCTGTTTTCCCAGCAAGGCTTCTCCAGGGCACGTAGGGTGGAGGGAGGACAAGTCTGCAGCCGGGGCTGAGCTTTAGGCCATAGCTGGGGTCAGAGGTTCACCTTATGAAAACAGAAACTCTCTCTGGCTTGTAAGGAAATGAAACCATTGGGAGTTATTTTACTTTGTGTAGGGTAAAACAGAACACGGGGGGGATCAGGGTTGTCATTGGCTCAACAAAGGGACACAATCTTTATGGTAGAAGCAGCACCAACGAGGAGTCAGGAAATCTGAGTTCCTATCCTGTCTGGGCCACTGACTCTCCTGGGTCACTCTGCCTCTCTGTAATGGTACCTCTGTGGGCAGCCACGGGGTCCCCAACTGTAAAACCAATGGATTGGACCGCTGCAGTGATTCTTACCCTTGGTTGTATGTTGGGAGTTCCCTGGGGAGCTTCAAAACAAACAAACAAACAAACATTGATAGCCTGACCCCAATCCCAGAGATTCTGATGACATTTAGGTGGGGTAAGCCCTCCAGCACCGGGAGTTTTAAAAATCTCACCCAATAATTCTACTGTGCAGCAGCCAAGTTGGAAAACCACTGGGCTAGGAGGTCTGGGGGGCCTCTTTCAGCCCCAGTATGCCATAACTTTACAGTGGAAGACAGTAGTTCTCCAACATTCACATGCATAAGGATCACCTGGGAAGCCTATTTAAAAAATAACATTTCTCACCACATGATAGCCCTTATACGTGGACTCTAAAGTACGACGCAAATGAACATATCTGCAAAACAGAAACAGACTCCCAGACATAGGGAAGAGACTTGGGGTTTTCAGTGGGGTTGGGGGCGGGGAAGGATTGGGAGTTTGGGATTAGCAGATACAAACTACAGGGTGGATAAACAGCAGGGTCCTACTGTAGAGCACAGAGAACTATAGTCAGTATCCTGTGATAAACCATAATGGAAAAGAATAGGAAAAAGACTATACATGAAATATACAAAGAATACACATGAAACTGAATCAGAAATTAACACAACAGAAACGAATACAACCTTGTAAATCAACTACACTGTCAATAAAAAAGAAGGGGGAAAAGAAAAAAAATAGAAGCCAAGGTTGGGTTCCCTTTGTGGGGAGGGAGCATGCAGAAGAGGGGCTGGCAGGGTTCTATTTCTTGCTCTGGGTGGCAGCTACAAGGGTGCTCACTTTCTTGTTACTCATTAAGCTATATATTTATGGTTTGTGCACTTTCATGAGTGTGTGTTGTATTTCACAATAAAAACAGTTTCTAAAACTGTAAAAAAAAAAACCCACAAATATAAAAAGTTAGCCTCCTTGAAAAGAGAAAATGGGTGAGAAAATTCTCCATATCCTGGAAATGACAGTACCAGTGGGACTCTGACAGGTAGCAGCACTCTTTCTAAGTTCCTGCCAGCACTGGGCTGTATACGCTGGGGGCACAGAGAACAGCAATCCCCATAGGATGCCTGCCCTTAGCAAGTACACGGTCCACTTCCAGGATTTTATCCCCAGGACATCATTCAGCAGAAGCGCCAAGATGATGGAGATCTGTAACAACAACAAGACTGGAAGCCACCCAGATATTTACAAGAGCAGGAGGGTTTTCTCAACCTTTTGAGTAGAAAGACTATCCAGCCTACCCACACCTATACCCTGGCAGGGTCAGCCTGTTCCCTATGGACATGGTGGTTGGTTTAGGGGGAGGCTGGTGAGCCTGCCCCAAGGGGGTGGGGACTTGGAGGCTCAACAAAGGGGTGTGCGATGTGATGGTGACGGGTCACAAAGGACTTGCGGTATAAATATGGTCGGGCCAAGAGACTCTGGCAGAGTCCTGCAGGGAGGTGACGAGTTGCTTTCGTTCCCTCTCTCTCTCCGAGACTCAATTTGTGGCTGGTGGCTCTGTCTTGAACGAAGAGAGCCATGAGCAGTGAGAGTTTACCTCATTACACGGCCAATAGCTACTGTTCAGTGGGGGTGTTGAGGACCTCCATGGGGGTCCTGCAACGACAACTGTACGAGGGAGGAGAGTATGACATTTTCAAGTACGCTCCCATGTTTGAGAGCGACTTTATCCAGGTCAGCAAGAAAGGAGAACTGATTGACCTAGACAACCGCGTCCGAAGGGTGACTGTGGGTGTCGCATCCACCAGCCCCCTCTTCCCACTACCTGACGTCATGCTGCTGGCCCGAACAACGAAAGTCTGTGAAGAGCATGTCAGATGCGCCGGGATCACCAAGGGGAGAGGTTGCAAGCCCGTGAAGACCCTAGAGCTCACCAGGCTGCTTCCCTTGAAGTTTGTCAAGATCTCCATCCACAACCGTGAGAAACAGCAGCTGTGCCTGAATCTTGCTACCGGCCGGACTTTCTATCTGCAGCTGTGCCCCTCTTCCGATGCACAAAAAGACCTCTTTTCCCATTGGGAAAAGCTTGTCTATATCCTGAGACCACCGGTAGACAGTTACAGCAGTACCCCGATGCTCCAAACTGGAGATGCAGCGACTACAGAGGATGCCAAAATCCTAGTGGGAAGCACCCACAGAGACTCAAGAACACGGGGCAGGGTGCTTTGGGAGAGCAGGGCAAAGCTGGTCCTTCATAGCCTTTGGTGCTCTCTGAGACTCACCTGGGAAATACCTTCTATTGTTGAAAAGGGTCAGGGACAAACGAGCTATCACTATGGGATTCACCACACTGGAGAGGTTCCGAGTGCTTCTCCACCTTGTCCCACAGGGCTGAATTTCAGAGAGACCTTAGGTATCATTATCAGCTGCACTGGTCTCCTCACCAGGGCTGTAATCCCTCCTACAGCATCCTGACTGTCTGGTCTCTTCTTGAACACTTACCCCAGCCCAGGTAGTCTCATCAGTTGTGGAACATCATTCACAGTTAGGAAGTCCTTCCTTCATTGTGTCTCCCCGTGACGCCGACATGCTGATTCAAATCAGCCCAACCCGTGGAGTCACCAAAATGCAGAAGGTGTGCATCCCTTGACCCGGGAACCCCACTTCTAGGAGTCTGTCCTGCAGAGAGAGAAGCACAAGGGTATAAAATTAAAGTGTGTATCATGGAGAACTGTATCAGTGCTTTCCCTGACCCTGGGACTGTTCAAGTAAAATGGAGTGGCCGTTTGAGAGCGGTGCAGTAGATGGGATCTAGCATCCAATGGGAGCTTAGACTGGGTGATCTCAAAGGTTATTCTAAGTATAAGCCCTTGAGTTGCTCAGCTCCAGGATGAGAGAGGAGCAGACAGTTCAGATCTCACTTTCTGTCATCTCTAACTTACCTGATTCTCCTCCCCTTGGCTCAGACCACAGAGCTCCACAGAGAAAGGGATCAGGATGAGGCTGGGCTTCACAAGCTTCGTGACGTGACTGGAGCCACAAAAAGTGCCGAAGGATCAGCAGGAGGAATGACCATGGGCCTGGCGGGAGCCACCATCAAGGATCCAGGAGAAAGCGGATCCGGCGAGGCCACTGCAGGTATCCCCGATGGATCAACTGCAGGCGTGAAAAGCGCCGAAGGATCAGCGGCAGGGTTGTCCATGGGCCTGGCGGGAGCCATTATCCAGGATCCAGGAGAAAGCAGATCCGGCGAGGCCATTGCAGGTACCCACCATGGATCTACTACCGCCGTGAAAAGCGACGAAGGAACAGTGGCAGGAATGGCCATGGGCCTGGCTGGAGCCACCATCAAGGAGCCACCATCAAGGATCCTGGAGAAAGCGGATCCGGCGAGGCCATTGCAGGTGCCACCATAGATCAAGTGCAGCCGTGAAAAGCTCCGAAGAATCAGCGGCAGGGATGACCACGGACCTGGCGGGAGCCACGGTCAAGGATCCAGGAAAAAGCGGATCCGGCGAGGCCACTGCAGGTGCCCCCCTTGGATCAACTGCAGCCGTGAAAAGCGCCGATGGATCAGCGGCAGGGATGACCACGGACCTGGCTGTAGCCACCATCAAGGATCCAAGAGAAAGCGGATTCAGCGAGGCCATTGCAGGTGCCCCCCATGTCTCAACTGCAGCCGTGAAAACCGCCGAAGGATCAGCGGCAGGGATGACCACCGGTCTGGCGGGAGCCACCATCAAGGATCCAGGAGAAAGCGGATCCGGTGAGGCCACTGCAGGTGCCCCCCCATGGATCAACTGCAGCCGTGAAATGCATCGAAGGATCAGCGGCAGGGATGTCCATGGGCCTGGCGGGAGCCATTATCAAGGATCCAGGAGAAAGCGGATCCGGCGAGGCCATTGCAGGTGCCCCCCATGGATCAAATGCAGCCGTGAAAAGCGCCGAAGGATCAGCGGCAGGAATGGCCATGGGCCTGGCTGGAGCCACCATCAAGGATCCAGGAGAAAGCGGATCTGGCGAGGCCATTGCAGGTGCCCCCCATGGATCAACTGCAGCCGTGAAAAGCGCCGAAGGATCAGCGGCAGGGTTGACCATGGGCCTGGCGGGAGCCACCATCAAGGATCCAGGAGAAAGCGGATCTGGCGAGGCCATTGCAGGTGCCCCCCATGGATCAACTGCAGCCGTGAAAAGCGCCGAAGGAGCAGCGGCAGGGTTGACCATGGGCCTGGCGGGAGCCACCATCAAGGATCCAGGAGAAAGCGGATCCGGCGAGGACACTGCAGGTGCTGCCAGCTTATCCTTGCAGGACACGAACCTGGTCTTGGCCGATGATGCCAGCACATCCTCGACGGGGGCAGATGGTCCAGAGAGCAGCATGAGCATGGTGTTGCCAGTTGCAGTCACAACCAGCAAGCCTGCTGCTGGAAGAGCTGAAGGGAAGGTCGCAGACCCCGTGGTCTCCACCTTGCAGACCGAAGGCTACATGTCTGAACGGGATGGAAGCCAGAAGGGCTTCCACCCCAGGGATGAAGCCTGGAGAGAAAAAAAGAAAAGAAGGACACGTCTTCATCGAGGAAAAGTTCCCATCACCGCAGGACACGTGAAGGTCACCACAGGACAGGAGGGGACAAGACCCAGAAATCATCCTCCCACTGGTCCTCATCTGGCCATGGAAACTCCAAAGTTGACAAAGGACGGGAGGACAGCTCGCAAACTGAGGAACAGCCAGTCCGCCACCAGTTCAGGGACTCTAAGTAAGACATCCAGTAAGATCCTCTCCTTCTTTAGGAGCTTCAGAGTCATTCCTGGTTCAGAAACAAGGCTCACACATGACCATTGAGAGGCAGACAAAGCCCCGGTTGGCTTCCATGTTTAGCACACATTTGCTAAAAGGGGAGAAAAAAACAAGGACATGATAAACACAAAATTCACAATACTGGATTTCTGTAGGGTCAAAACAAGGGAGGGATGGTCTGGGAGGAAAAGCTATTATGCAAAGCGGTATGTCCATGGGAATGTATTATCGTTTCCATTTTATTTTAACGTCTCTGACATCAGGATGATTCTTATACTGCTGTCAGCCAAGTGGCAGTCACTGCCTTAGAAATATCTCAACCAATTTGTTTCACTGTTGTTTTCCTTTCAATATATGCACAAGAGATGGATGACAAAGTCTGAAAGATATCTTTCAAGAACTATAACATAAAGAAACTAAGGGACATAAATACTCACTATCCAGGAACACAAGAAAGGTTTAGATATATTGCTAAGGAATAACAGAATAATCCAAAATGCTCTGTACTGATGAACTATGCAAATTATGTATGCATGTGGAAAGCGATTCTAAAAATAAAAAAAATCATAAATGAGATTATGAAATCTCATTTCATACTGAGATTATGCATTTTTAAATGTCCATCATAAAAAAGTCTTTCCAGTTTAAAAAAAAGTTGTAAATAAATTTCATGAGTCCATGAAAATCATTAAATTGTTAACAACACTTGATGACAGTTGGATTAGAGTAACTGTTGATAACAGTTAACAACCGTCGGATTTGAGAAGAATGCCTCTGAGAACCATGTGTGTTTTTTGTTTTGCGGTTTTTTTTTTTTGCGGTATGCGGGCCTCTCGCTGCTGTGGCCTCTCCCATTGCGGAGCACAGGCTCCGGACGCACAGGCTCAGCGGCCATGGCTCACGGGCCCAGCGGCTCCACGGCATGTAGGATCTTCCCGGACAGGGACACGAACCCGTGCCCCCTGCATCGGCAGGCGGACTCCCAACCACTGCGCCACCAGGGAAGCCCCATGTGTCTTTGTATGAACCGGGGAGTCATCTGCTAGCCTTGCAATTCTCTGCTCATTCCCTTCTGTGACAACAGGGTCTACTAGGATGGAAGTTGGGTTTCCAGTAAAACTTAGGGACTTTCTCTGCAGAGCAAATTAAGTGGTAGAGGTGGAGGAGGTGAGAAATAAGATACGGATTCTGGGAGGAGTGGTAGCTTGGGAGGATGAGAGGAAGCCCTTCTCAGTTGCTCTGGTGGGTGGCTGGAAAATCCCATCTTGTGATTTCCGATACACAAAGACCAATAGATTGTGGGGATCAATGTGTCCTGGGAGTTACCTCTTGAAGCAGTGGGTCTTGGTAAGAGGAGAGAAAGAGCCATGTTCTCTAAGACCTGAGAGGGGTTTGGGGGAAGCCTTCCGGAAATGTGAGGAGTTACGGGGTAGAGGAGGGAGATAAAGGGGAACTCTTTCCAAAGCCTTTGACTCAGAGCCCCAGATTTTCACCATGCCAGAGGCTGAATCAGCCTACTTAAAACAGCTTCATCTTAGGATTCTGTACCCTTGGCTTTACCTTTTGTCTTTCTTAGCCTGTATTAGGCATTCTCACTCCCTCACCCCAAAGGACTTCTTTAACGTGAACCTAGTTAGTCCACTATGCAGGGCGTTAGCTGAGCAGACCCACAGTTGACACAATTTACACCTCCAGTGCAGTAGTAAAGTGGAGGTGGGGACTTGCCCACCGCAACGTGCCCTGCCTGGCACTTGCTCTGGATTTCCTTTTCTATCTTGACGGTTCATCAAGAGACACATGCACAGATACCTACGTATTTCAAAGCAACAGGCATCTTCCTCTGGAGGGAGACATCAATTTGGGTATCAAGTCAGTACACCCTATCAGATAAAGGCCAATATTTTGGACAGCAATATTCATCACCGTGGTAGCAATTCTGCAGCTGCAAGTGCAATTACGCAATGGATGGTTGATTACAAACTGACCAATGTCCCAAACTTCAAGTCTGGCAACACACATACATACTAGAAAGGGTTTTTTTCCCTACAGCAAAATAAGGTCATTCACAGGATTGTTGAAGATGTGCTACGGTGGGAGGCATATTGAAGGCAGTGTCGTGGCTGGCACAGCAAGCGTGATGTGATGCTGGGGAACACAGCAGGGGCCACGCCATGCAAGGCTTTGAGGTCCATTTAAAGGAGTTTGATTTCTGACCTTGGAGTGATGCAAAGCCATGATATGTTTTCAAGAGGGGAGTGGCCTGATCAAATGTGCACTTTGTGGAGGGTACTGTGGTTTCTGTGAAAAGAAGTATTTGGCTGGGGGGGTTGTTAATATGGGACTTTATGTTACTTCCTATTTGGGGCCACAGGATCTATATAATGAGGAGATTGGAGGGTATGCTTTGAAAGACACCGTTCCATTTGAAATATCCACGTGGGGTGCATTTCTTCAACGAAGGACTTGTGGCCCCAGCTGCTGGGGGTGCATCCCACAGAAAGCCTTCAGCTGGCAGTGAGTTTGGAAATTGCCTGGGTTCCTCACCCAAGGTGCACGGCAAGAAATGATTGATGTGGAGTGTGAAGGTCAGGCCGTCGTAGCCCAACACAGACCCTCTCGGAAGGGTCACTCCAGTTCAAGAGCTCAGCTTCGGGCTTCCCTGGTGGCGCAGTGGTTGGGAGTCTGCCTGCCGACACAGGGGACACGGGTTCGTGCCCCGGTCCGGGAGGGCCCCACATGCCGCGGAGCGGCTGGGCCCGTGAGCCATGGCTCCGGAGCCTGTGCTCCGCAACGAGAGAGGCCACAACAGTGAGAGGCCCGCGTACCGCAAAAAAAAAAAAAAAAAAAAAACAAAAAAACAAGCAGGGGTCAAGGAGGGAAGGATTGGGAGTTTGGGATTAGCAGATACAAACTACAGGATGGATAAACAGCAGGGTCCTACTGTAGAGCACAGAGAACTATATTCAGTATCCTGTGATAAACCATAATGGAAAAGAATAGGAAAAAGAATGTATGTATACAAAAAACTGAATCAGAAATTAACCGAAGAAATTAACACAACACAAATTAACACAACATTGTAAATCAACTATACATCAATAAAAAAGAAGAAGGAAAAGAAAATAAATGCAATCCAAGTTTGGGTTACCTTTGTGGGGAGGGAGCATGCAGAAGAGGGGCTGGCAGGGTTCTATTTCTTGCTCTGGGTGGCAGCTACAAGGGTGTTCACTTTCTTGTTACTCATTAAGCTATATTTATGCTTTCTGCACTTTCATGAATGTGTGTTATATTTCACAATAAAAAGTTTCTAAAACTGTAAAAAATATAAATATAAATATAAATATAAACAAAAGTTAGCCTCCTTGAAAAGAGAAAATGGGTGAGAAAATTCTCCATATCCTGGAAATGACAGTACCAGTGGGACTCTGACACGTAGCACTCTTTCTAAGTTCCTGCCAGCACTGTGCTATATACGCTGGGGACACAGAGAACAGCAATTCCCATAGGATGCCTGCCCTTAGCAAGTACACAGTCCACTTCCAGGATTTTATCCCCAGGACATCATTCAGCAGAAGCACGAAGATGACCCCTGCAGGGAGATTTGTAACAACAACAAGACTGGAAACCACCCAGATATTTACAAAAGCAGGAGGGTTTTCTCAACCTTTTGAGTAGAAAGACTATCCAGCCTACCCACACCTATACCCTGGCAGGGTCAGCCTGTTCCCTATGGACATGGTGGTTGGTTTAGGGGGAGGCTGGTGAGCCTGCCCCAAGGGGGTGGGGACTTGGAGGCTCAACAAAGGGGTGTGCGATGTGATGGTGACGGGTCACAAAGGACTTGCGGTATAAATATGGTCGGGCCAAGAGACTCTGGCAGAGTCCTGCAGGGAGGTGACGAGTTGCTTTCGTTCCCTCTCTCTCTCCGAGACTCAATTTGTGGCTGGTGGCTCTGTCTTGAACGAAGAGAGCCATGAGCAGTGAGAGTTTACCTCATTACACGGCCAATAGCTACTGTTCAGTGGGGGTGTTGAGGACCTCCATGGGGGTCCTGCAACGACAACTGTACGAGGGAGGAGAGTATGACATTTTCAAGTACGCTCCCATGTTTGAGAGCGACTTTATCCAGGTCAGCAAGAAAGGAGAACTGATTGACCTAGACAACCGCG